>NW_018128092.1:224408-224614 GCF_001952655.1 Monopterus albus | reverse complement strand
CAGTTGTCAGTTCATTAGGTACAGCAAGTCAGTCCAACACAGCAGTCCTATTATAGAGGTGATAATGTTCAGCTTTAGCTTTTGTTTGGCTCTAAGGGACAGTACTGCCACTGCCAGCAGAAGCAGCAGGACTACATCAGCAAACCTCTCACCTGACAGCCAGTTGGGGTCGGCCTGGCGTCAGGAGGGGGAGACTCGGCAGTCTC
>NW_018128092.1:213999-224392 GCF_001952655.1 Monopterus albus | reverse complement strand
CCAGCTGCGCCAGGACGAAAGAGGACCAAAACGAACCATTTCCAGAGAAACAAAAATATCCAAACCTCATGTAAAGGCTTCAGTAATCAAGGCACAGGAGTAATTCCAGAAGTCAGGAAGAATCTGCTTCCTAGACAAAGTGCAGAGCAGAGTGAAGCACTGCAGCTACTGTCCTGTTTGCCTGCAGACAGTGTGCACTGCAGGCCAACGGTCACACACCTACTGCAAGGATCATAAAGGTGTGTGTTCACCCTCAAGATGCAGCAGTCGCCACCTTTAGGCATCAGGTTCAGTTCTTTGTCTTCCTGACAAACACACAGCTGCAGCTCCTCCCACACCAAGTATAAAACAAAACCAAAAATGTAGCAAATCATCAGATTAGAAAAACTACAATCACATAAAATAGCTAATAAATAGCTGCTGTTCATCAGCAAACTGATTAATGTACTAACTGCTGCATCTCTACTTTACTATTATATCTACTCTGTACAGTAGATACAAGTGTGCAGCTTGTATACTTTATTATGGTATAACTCACATGTAAAGATCTTTGCAATCTTTACATTAAATCAGATTAGATTCTTCTTACATAAACTAGCACTGATGCCAGAGCAGACTTTAAAGTCCCAAACATAATGATTCTCACTCTGTTAACAAACTATACTGACTGTTGCATTGAGCTTCATGTTCTACCAAGTTTCAGTCGCGTCAATAAAGATCCATGTGACTGCTGCTGATTCAGCCATTGTCATTCAAAGCGACTGTGTGTAATCTCGACAGACAGAGAACACACGGCTAACTGCAGCCACATGAATATAATATCAGTCAAAACAGATTTCTCTGTGACAAACAAAGGAAATGTGTCACTTTATTGTCAGGGTCAAAATGCAGACAGTAAGAAAACCAGACAGTACCACTCCCTCCAACGTCTCAGCGGGTGAAATGCGGCCTGAAGGTGTTTGGGGCTTTTGTCAGCCGCTCCTGTCTGTTATGAGACAGCACTAGTTACTTTCCCAGTCTGTTATACCACAAATGTTGAGGCAACACCATAAGGTTATGATTTCTTTTTGGCTACACAAGCCTGAAGCATGCCCAGGAACGACCCAGAATGCATCTGTGTCTTGCACAGTCATCCAACACTTTCCAGTCAAAAGTTCCTAAAGTACTTTAGAAAAGGAAAGTGAAAGGTCACACAGATGTACTGTATGTTTTTGTTTCACAAGGCCCAGTGACTCCTTGAATGCCTTTCTGTGTTCTACTCCTCGTTACATAGGCCTAACTGTTCTGTAACAAAGCAGATGTTGCTCTTTAGTTCTCTGGGAGGTAAGGCTATGTGGCGTGAGTGGAACGGGATGCAATCTGAGTTGAGCGAAAGGCTCCATGAGCGAGGAACAGAAATTCTCACCGCTCTACTCTGCTTGTGTGGTCTGGCACTGACACGTGCACAGGGGAGATCCACTACCAAACTAATATGATCCTAATTTGAGCTCTCTGAATCAAATAATCTTGCTGTAAGTTAATAGACTTTGCCCTGGTACATGGGTTTTATGGAACTAGTTTGATTCAGACGGTGAAGCGTGACAGAGCGGCTGAGGTGGCCCGCCACCTTAGTGTTGTATTCACTGTGCTATGGCAAGTGATGAACTTGTGTTATGTGAAAAGGGCCAATAGACAGGAAGCGACGATCACATGTGTGCTCACTGCAAATCACAAGGTCTCAGACAGTCGGGCTATATTTATGACAGTAAAGACCGTAAAATTTGGTCTCGCTTTCTCTTCTCAGGAAAAGGAAAGGCAAGACAATGCCTGAACGGTGTTTTCCCAAAATCTGCTTTGACACAGTAACAGATAAACCGAGATTTTCCACGTCTTTTAGGTGTGAAGTTGTTTTTGCTCCTAACTGACAGCACACTGAATCACATATGAAGTAAAGCGTCCTGAGCCCTGGCCCTGAGGATTAGTGACCACACAGGTCAAATGAATCACAGCTACATTATAAACAGAAGCGTGATCCTGGCTGTGCACGTGACACAAACTTTCAAATCTGCCTTTGAGGTCAGTCAAGTCATGTGACTGCAGTTGGTAAAATGACCCCTGTGGCCACACGTGCTAACTGTAGTAGACCTCAATATAAGCTACATAACTGTTATTAGATGTCACAGAGGAGTTTTTTCAATCACGCACACAAAGTCATGCAGGTTAAAGGTCAAATCGGTTTCAGGTCTGTATGGATCAAAGGTGATTTGATACACTACCGATACCGCAGTGGGATGGGTAGCAGCACTTTATGGGAACTATCAGCAGGGTTGGAATGCTGTGTTAGCCAATCAGAGAGCTTGACTGAGGCTGCCTGTCATAAAATAATCAATCCTGAGCATCAAAGCTCTCTGCAACCTATCACAAAGCTGCCAAAGACTATAAAATGTAACATGCTTGAAAAATAAACTTGAAACACCCCAGGCAAACACAGCAGTAGCTCTATACAGCGAGGACAAGGCGGTCTGCTTGATCTGTGACGCCTGGCACAAGTTGCTGCACTGCCAAGACATGAAGCCGGTCACCAGGCAAATACCTCAACTTCTTTAAGCAAAGCCCTCGATTCCTTAAAAAGCAGACACGCTTGTGTTTAACGGTGAGTGCCAAAGCTGTTGCCATAGAAACAAACAGACCGCATGCAATGCCCACATGTCCACAGCTTCTATCCTCCAAACAGCTTTCATAAAATGCAGATAGGCACTCAAAATGGATCAGAGTTTCTACTGCTGAGTCCCAAACCGACGTATCAGCAGGCTTCAATGAGACCAGCTTGCTGTTTCTGTGAAACACTTGTACCACATAGGTTCACATCAAGAATGGGAAAAGCAGAGCCATAATTATTTTAATTATCAAATCACACACACATTATATTTTCACAATCTTAGGTTACTGGCTGTTGGCCACCAGTCCAAACCCCAAATATATTCATCCAACAATCAGCTGGTTGTGTCACTTCTACAGAAAATCACCACATACAGCTACACTGCAGAATTCAACAGGACCACCAACACAAACAGTGTGAAGCTCAGTGTTGTCGGCCTGATCTAGTGTGAAGCTCAGTGTTGTCGGCCTGACCCCACAGCTTTCATTACAGCACCAGCAGCACGTGACTGCCCCCGTGTGGACGGCACTGGACTTGTTTTTATCACCTACTCTTGGCACATCCAGTCTAAACCAGGGGTTTTCAACCAGTGGTCCGTGCCCATACACCCCAGAGCAGTGGTCCTCAGGTTGCTTCCTCGTCACTGTGGCGGTCCCTGGGTCACAATAAACCCCTGGTTTAAAATGTCAATACTTGCTGTACAAGAAATGACAAACAAAACAAAATACAACTAGACAGCACTCAGAGTGCAAACCTTCACCGGGGCAGCTCCAGTTCCCCATAATGCCATTCCACCTAAAAGCGCTATTCCCATTATAGTTTGGCCGTCACAATACGAGTTGTGTGTGTCTGACCTAGTGTGCGGCTTAGCTACACCCACGAGGTGCAGGGCAGAGCGGAGCAACTGACTGCATTCACATAAAAATCCTTCCCTCAGGGTTGTGTGGCGGTGTGGGAGTGTTTATTTGTGCTTTAGAACATAACCACTGTGAAACAATCAGAAAATAAAGTTTTATTTCTGTGATTCACTGCTTCATTTTACTCTCTCCATTCACTCTCCGACTCAATTGACCACCACTGTGAATCAGAATCAGCTTTAAACACACAAGGAATTTGACTCTGGTACTCTTTGTCAGTGGATTTAGAGCACAGGCAGTGAAATTTGGACATTAAAAACAGCTATGACGTGGATCCCTTCGTTCCTACCAAGAAGCTGCTGAGTGGAGCACAAGTAAAAAAACGAACAGGCTTGTGCTGCAGTTGTATCAAGTGTCTGGTGTTAGCTGCCATGCTAAAAGGGTTTCTGGCCTTAAGGGGTCTGTGCCAGTCACATAATGGAAAACTATGAATTAGCTCCATTTCATAGTGGTGAAGAGTCCTTTAAAAACTATTTTCTGGATCCAGATCAGCACCAAAATCTGTTTGACTGTTCCGTGGGCATACCCTCCAAAAGCTTTCACCAAAATCCATTCATTACCTTCTGAGCTATACTGTGAACAAACAAACAAACAAACAAACAGTTGCTGGTAAAAACAGGTCGGTCAGAAACTCCCCTCCCCTCCAGTGTTTGTATCCCCTAGATGACAAACTTTAGTGTCTTAACGCCACAGATGGGTGTAAAATGTTTTAACCAAGCCCTGATGTGCTTCTTTGCCCAAAGCAACGATGACATCAAGACTAGTCTGTTTACGGTGTGTGCACGTACACACACATCAAACTCACCCGCAAGTAGGTCTGGACTTTCCTCAAGGGTGTTTAACAACCAGCGACTTGTTTGAAGAACAAACGAACAGCTAGGCACCAGAAGCCGACTGCCTACACCTGAACACTGCTGGCTGCACACAATGTGAGGGGAAACCTGCAGTCGATCTCGCAGAGAAAGCTCAGCACTGACGCTGCCAAGGTAACCGTTTGGCCGTGGCTGTGTCCTGTACATGTGTGCACTCACAGAGCGCATATGGATCACAACATTAGGAGGATTCAAGTCTGAGCAGTTGTAAACATCTGGCATCAATACACATCAAAGACAATGCAACTGTTCATGTCAATGTTATTATGCAGAACGTAAGTGCTCACGCCGGAGGGGAGTTGCTAAGCAACCAACCGCTTTGCTCAGCTCCTCTTTGGCGACCACACTGTTATGCAAAGGAAGCAATTTTAATTGCTGATTTTTAAATAATATTCTTGTGAAATATTCAATGAAACTGTGTTACTGTTTTGTAAGAGGCCAAGGCAGCGAGCCCACAGACCTGCACAGCTGGCTGTTCTAACTACAGATGAAAAAACAGGACTATTAATCAATTGACAGAAAATTCATTGACAAATTTCAGATTGTTTGCATCATTTCTAGCAAAATGTAAAAAACAAGCATCCAAACAGAAATGCCTTACATTTTCCTTATCATACTTATAATGCTATGACTAACTGGCTTTATGTGACGAGAAAACTGGCCGTGCTTACATTTTCCTTATCATACTTATAATTCTATGACTAACTGGCTTTATGTGACAACAGCAGCTCAGCAGAGTGGATTAAGAAGGAGAGTGACGACGTCTCCACTGACTGTTTTCTACAGTAGTGACCGACCATGTGAATGTCAAATACATCCAAACATTTGCAGCAGCACCGAGACTTACACTGACTTGGCTGCTATCTTCCAAAGTAAGAAGCTGAAATCAACAAGCATTAATTCTACTTGTGATATTTTAAGTTAATGACATTTCAAAACACGTTTTATAACCTTTTAGACTCTGGGTCACTTTAATAATGAGGTACGTAGCTAACTTCCCCTACAGAAAACAATGAATCTGAATCGGCAGTTTGGAGCCATTTGAAGTTACATGAGTCAAATGACCTGCTGCCATTTTTGACCCCTCAATGTCGCAGCTCTTCTCCTTTAATGGCTCTGGGGCTTAGTGAACATCCTGTTTAATGATATACTCCTTCTCTGTCGCCACTTTTGTTTCTACTCAACAAAGCGTCCGACCTGACGAGGACTTTCTGGCCCTTGTTGGATGAGCAGTGTATCCCACTTGCCAAGGCGGCGACTGCTGCACGTTCCCTGATGCTTATTGACATGATGATTCAGATACTTAGGTTTTTAACATTATTTGCATTTTTCACAAATGATCACTAACAAGATGAGTTTTACTCTGTAAATCAGATTCCAGATCAGCAAACATGAATTTAAACACACACACATAAATTGGAATTATTGCTACACAATAATAAACTCATGTCATGTGTGTAATAGTGTAACTAATGAGTCTAATGACAGCCTCTGTTTTGGATGAGAAACAAGATGACCAGCTGATCCTTGTGCTGGTCAGTGGAGAACTGATCTAATTTATGTCAGCTACTGTGTGTACAGCAGTCAGGAGTCGTTTTCTTCTCAGTCCCTCATGTTTGCTAATGTGCAAGGTCATCACAAGCTGCAGAGGTCAATTTATAAATACAACACTTCTGGTGTAGACAGGAAGCCAATAGCGCCGGGGCACTCCCTTGTTGCCAAAACGCTAAGTAGACTAAACCATTATTTGTTTAGAAAGGGAAAAAAAACAAACAATCAACAGATTAACTGGTAACAAGTGTAACCGTTAGCTGCAGCTGTGGTTCTACAGCGTGGTCACTTGGGTCATGATACAGAAAAAGACACAAACGAAAGTTAATTTTTTATGTGCCGCTACGTGAACTTGATGACCGTCTGCAGGACCCTGCAGGCCTCAGTCAGCCTGTCAACATGTCTGCTCCGTAACAAAACAACCGCTTCCTGTCGCTGCAGGAAGCTCTGGAGTGGCACAACGTGTTCCTGAGTCAACTCATCATCATGTGAGATTCAAAGCTGCAACTAGCAGCACAGAGCACGTCGATGTGCACCTACACGTGCTCCCACAAAGAGACAATGGCGCAGCGGCTGGCAGACTGAAGCGGAAACCCAGAAATACATTCCCAGGTTTGTGCTGGGCAGATAAACGTATTAGCAGACAATGAGATCATGGCGGGGATTACCATCAGATAACACACTGCCCTGAGGCATCATGGAGCCGGAGGAAAAGGAAGTGAAGTTATAGAAAATAGTGAAAGGTGTGGCAAAACAGTAAGAGCCACAGGGTGTGTCTGTGTGCAGTGTGTGGTTTCAAGGGGGTGTATTTTGGTTTGATGACCCTGAGAAACTTTCATGTGCTGTGAGCTGGAGTGTCACTTGAAATATGACCTGCTGTTGAAAGACGGCGGTGTCCTTCTCTGACAGATACTCACCAACAGGTCGACGCTTTCTTTGCGTCCCAGAGAGCCATGCTCCACCCTCTCGCTGCCTGGGGTGAGGATGTAGGGGCTCTGACCTCCGGAGGGCTTCATGTTGGGCAAGCTGAATGACCTCAGGTCCTTCACACCCTGTTCCACCTTCAACTCATCACCTGGTCGTGCTAATTGTCAAAAAAAAAAAACAACAACACACACACACACACACACACGTGTGTGAGGTTCAGCGTGTGGGAAGGTGAATCATGTAAGCTGAAAACTTGACCAACCCTCAAACCAGTATTTATTTATTCCATGCAGAGGAAGCCACTGCGGTCAGAATGTCCAAAAAACGCTGAAGCGCTTTCTTTTCAAGTTTTCTTTTTTTTAGTTCTGAGTCATGCTGAACTCAACACCACACCCAGAGGACACACTCACCGTTTTGTCTCCAACTTAACAGGCTCTTGTAAACATGGCAGAAATGTTAACACTGACCAAAATTAGTATTAAATTAAACCTGCATTAGCTGATTTGTTTGACCACTTTCACATACAAGTAGTCATGTGATCCTCTTAAAATAAAGATGATTACATCTGCTTAAATCTTTAAGGTTTAGGGAAAAATAGAGATTTGTCTGAACAGCTGTGGACTTTCTTGCTGGTTTGTTTCAACCTGTGTTCAAACTGTATCCAACTCCAGACTGTGCAATGGGAGGGCAGCCGTTTCAAAACAATAGCAATTAGTCACGGTACTGCATCATCGTTTATGACAGGCTGAAACAGACCTTTGATCTGAAAACTGCAACGTGCAGGAAAAGGAATGGAAAGAAAGTGACAATGTTGTTGTGCTGCTGGTGCTGCGTTAATAAGATTCATGCTGATTGTACAAACACTCCTGGAACAAGGCGGAGCAGACTGCCAGCACAACACCATCTGTCCTGCTCAGTCTTTGTTATAGGCTGCAATTAAGTCTGGTATGTTGTGCAGAATACAGCGTGACTGCTACATGCAAGACTGAAACGTTACTCACTCTCTACGAACAAGGCAAAAGTCAGGCCTTTTATTGTGCTATTTATTTTAAAAGGGTTTTTTTTGCCCATAGTCCTTTTCACAAGGGCCCAACAACTGCATCAATTGTTATTCTTTAATCATTAGAACTGATTTTGAAGTCTGACAGAGGTATCAGTTGGTTCAGTGCTGTATGGCTGCTGTTACCTTTAACTTTGAGGTAATGTCCTCCAAACCGGTAAGCCTCAAAACTGAGGGACAGAGGTGTGTTGGACTGATCCAGGAACAAGTCGACCCGGGACAGCTCAATGCCGTTTCTTTCAAACACTGGCCCGAGCACCTCTCTAGCAGCACGTCACAGAGGAAACAAAAATGCACCCAGAAGCTGTTGGTTATGGTTCTTATCAAGCGCTTGCAGGACATTTTTTGTGTCCATTCACACTCTCACCTCAGTGTTTTCTTTTTCACTGCAGGTACAATTTCTGTGTTGATGTCCACGTTGAGATCAAACTTGAGGCTGAAGCACTCCTTACTGGGGTCCTGCAGGGGGAACAGACACACCGTTAGTTTACATGGGTGGGGCTGCAGCTCTCCCAGCCAGCCCCCGGCGCTCGTGCTGGGATATACCATGATATCATCACTGCAGAGTCATGGTGACTGCTGTCATATTGCACAACCCTCTGCATGCATCATACACCAGTTGTGAAAAACACGCTTGCGTCACAAGGAACGAATACGTCTCTCCACACCTGTAATGCCTTTCAGGCATAAACGCTGCAGACTCCCTCAAAGAACTGAAGTGAGACAATCGTTTCATGGGTGGATTTTTTTTATGCTGCTCACTGCAGCCTGTGTGCGTCTGATTACTTACATCAGTATGTCGTCTCCGTTGCTTCTTTTTCACCAGCTTCAGCCCTCCTGTTTTGCGCTCCCTGCAAAACAGTTACCCACACACTGTCACGCCTTTATCACATATGAGAAACTGGCTGTTTAATGTGGCCATCAAGACTTAAAAAGAAGTGATCACAATGTCCGTCAGGCGACACTGTTCATGGTTTTCATGTGTCCTCCACTGTGAGTACACAAGAGCTCTGCTGTCAGGTGGGAATACATGAACACTAGCATGATGTACTGTAAGAGAGGGTCACCGACCCGCGGTCGCTGCTCCCGTCATCCTCTTCCTCCAGGTCGGAGGGGGGGCTGGTGCGCGGGGGACAGGACCGTGTGGAGACGTTCCGAGCCAGGATGGAGGCTAAAGGTCAGGAAAACAAAGCAGTCAGTCCTTCTGTCTGGTCGAACCTAAGGTAACCTTTGATTTAAAGGATCAGTTCACCCAAATTACAAAGGAACCCTCTCTCTACCTGTCTCTACTCACTACTACCAGGGACATCCTGCCATGCAGATAGTTTGGCTTTAATTTGTCCAGCTTTGATATATATTCACATGGGGATTTTGTTTGTTGTGTTCACATTATATTTACCAAATTCAACCGTGTCATCTCTTTGCAGAATCAGTGCCAAGTTAGTCTGGCTCAAAGGTTTATCTTTATCCGTTATGTCCATCACAGTAAACGTCCATAAACCTGCTTAGAAATCCCAAGAAAGAATGACGCTCCTTTTAGCTGCAGAACCTGCCTGAGAATAGTCAAGTTTTAAGTTTCATTCGGTGATATTTTAGATTCTTCTGGCCATCCTTGGAAATGCTGCAAACATGGACTGCTGATAGCTCATTCAGCACACTTTTAATAGTGCCAGCTTGTCAAAATGTGGATGGAAACAGGATAAAAATGGGGCTCAGGCTGTACCCTATGGTCCACAGTGTCAGACTGCTAATACTGTTGCACTACTGCAGGCTACGTCGGCACTGAAGTGAGAGAATAAGATGTGGTTTGGATGAACTACTTCTTTAACATGAGCAACAATGAGAATTTTGCTATTGATATAAATGTTGAGACATTTGACATTAGACAAATGATCATAAACATCACAAAAGTTAAAAGTCTGCAGTTCATGAGAAATGCAGTATATGGGAGATGACCACGTGCGCTTTATTTAGACACCAACAAACACTCAGGGTCACACAGTGACATCCTGAAATGAGGCAATGGGTATGACATCACCGTCCGAGAAGGATTACCAAATAAAGAAGTACTGAGGGTGTACCTTGAGGTTGCAGGTCAAATCGAGGGTGCCGGTCAAAGTGCATGTTGTCTGTGTTCTCTGAATGGCAGCGCGAGTCACATGACTCACACAGGTGAAGGGGGCTTTTGGTAGTCAGGTCTTGGCAGTCTGGGTGGTGGCAAACCTGGACACAGAAACAGATGCAGACAAGAGAAAGTCAAATAAACCAAGCTTCCAAATACACAAGATCCCTGAATTCAAATACAGAAACATTTTAAAAGAATGGGCCAGAGTGAGAAGAGTAAAACAGTCACACACATTTAGAAACAACAGCTCCCTGCTGGACTACTATTACTGCCACAATTAAATGACCACAGAAGCTGCCACGG
>NW_018128092.1:210618-213978 GCF_001952655.1 Monopterus albus | reverse complement strand
TTCCTGCCATCTGTCCCCCTCTGTGCCGTGGCAACTCATTGACTTAGGAGTCCATTTTTCACCTCAAGTACAGATCAGGGACCAGCTAACCCTTAAACAATCTCAAGTTATATCCCAAAAGGTGAAACAATGAGACCGACCACAGATCAGCAACTGGGAAACCTCCAGGTTTCAAAGCGCCACAAGCTGTGAGGACAGGCAGCAGGAGGCTGCAGGATTAAGGATGTCTCTGTCTCGGGCCAGACAGGTCTGACCCTCTCTCTGTGCAGGCCTTTATCTGAGCAATGGGCTGGGAAGCACCAGGGAGATCTTCTGCATCTCCACACTCCACCCTGTGTCCCCACTGACCATCACCCGTACCCGGCTTAGGAAGTGAGGATGTATAGGGAGATACAATGGAGGTCCAGCTAATGTACTTCCTGTCATTGTTTCCACATACTCAGGAGCGGTGCGTCTGTGCATGTGTGTGTGTGTGTGCACAGCAGGGGTTTGAGCTTAAGCTATGAAGTCTAGCTTTCATGTAAACACGACGTCTACAGACATCCATTGACAAACCTTTATAAAGGACTTCTTTAAATAACTGTATTGTGTAACAAAGATTGCACTGCCATGTCTGCCTACGAACAGCAAAGTCTGAGTGCTGATAAATACCTCGTATTTTAATGCAAGTGTCCCTCTTTCTCCCCACCCCTAGTACTCTACCGTCATGTTCTGCAGCTGGGAGCAGGAGTCTCTGGACGTTAGCTCCATATCCAAGCCAGCAGGCACCCAGGACCTCAATAAACATCCAATTTGCCACCTTGCTGGTCTGCTAACTCGCTCTGCAACACACCCACTGCCAAGCCACACGGGTGAGCTGCCTTATTAATCCACTCCTCTCAAAGTCTAGCCAGGTATAATCGCAGATTTTAAGGACCGGGTTGCAGGAGAACAGAGGAGGGGGGAAGAAGGGAGGGAGTAAGGGAGGGATAAGGTTAAGGGAGGGCAAGGAGTCCCAGTGAAGACATAAACCCAAGGCAGGAAGGAAGAAAAACCATCCATCCAGAAGCTTTTCAGAAGTACAAAGCCCCCCTAATCTTGCTGTCTAATTGGCGCCTGTGCTCTGTCAAAGCCATCTGACAGTCCTGCAGAGATTCAACAGCCTCACCACCAGCCAGGGTCCTCTTTTCTTTTACAGTACTTCTCTCTCCCTTTCTTTTCGCTCCTCTGCCACCACCAGCACCAACTCCTCCCTTCCTGTCATACACCCAGGGTCACTATACTCAGGCTGAGCCCAAACCAGATGGAGGTTTTAAATAGAAAGAGATGGAGACAAGAGTCTGTGAGTAAACTCACTGTAGGGCTCCTTTACGACCGTGTTAAAGGACAATTCTACTTTATTTGTACTAAGGTCTAGTTTTCATAGTGTGACAACACTATACTTAATAAAGTAATCACTGAAGTCTGGGAACATGGTGACACCTCTAAAAAGGTACAACATGGCAAGAAACATGAGCAGTCAGTCCAATCCTATGGTCAAATCTATGAAGATGAAATCAAAGTTGTTATAAACCATTATTAGCTTTTAAAGTGACTATAACCAACATTTTTATACAGTACAAACAATGTATCTCACTTGCACAGTGTATGCAAGAGCTTATTTGTAGTGATGAACCCACAGAGAGGTATCACCTTAAATCAATCTGGTAACAACACAAGGCCACGCTAACAGCTCTAAAGTTGGCAACGGTGCTTTGAGCTAAATGCTAACTTGCTCACAGTGACAGTGCCAACATGCTAATGTTCCTCAGATACACCGTTTACATATTTTCATATGAAATTATTGTGTTAGCATGTTAATATTTGCTAAGGGTGTATTTTAATTGAACTTGAAAGTCAGATTTCCAACTCAAAGTCAGAAGAACCTCACCAACACCAACCTCAAAATCCAAGATGGCTGCTCTGCACATCAACAGTAAGAAGCTGTAGTAATATACTTTATATTCACACTTCTGTATTATTTATGTCTCACTAAAACAGTCATACATAATTGTCCAGCCTCTATCTATGGACATGTTGTTACATTGTAAGTGCAAAAATACAGCGTAATGCATTGTTATAAACTGACACTGCTAACAATGGCTAACCTGGTGGTTTAAGAAGGAGAGTGACAACATCTCCATTGACTCTATACGGACCACTTGGTTCTTTCCTTTTTTTTTTTTTTTTTTTAACAGTAATGGCGAATCAGGGGTTTGTCAAATAGCTCCAAAAATTAGGAGCAGCAGCCAAAGAGTTACATTCACTTGGCTGCTATCTTCCAAAGTAAGAAGCTGAAATCGATACTTGTGATATTTTAAGTTAACGTGTCAAAAGTTGTCTCTTTAATACCTGGGTACCTAGCTAACTAGCTCCTATAACAACAGAACAGAATTAGTTTATGATGCTTTACAAGTCATTTAAAGTAGAAATTGCTGATAAACCCTGCTGTTCCCACATATAAATGGGCTGTTTGGAACTATTTGAAGCTACATGAGTCATGTGATCTGCTGCCACTTGTGACCCCTCATAGTCGCAGCTCTTCTGTCTTAAAAATTCTGGTGACTCCATTTCCAGCTCCAACTTCAAGATTTTCATGGTAAATGCAACATGCTGTAGTTAGCAGTAAACACAAACTATACCTTAGGCTGATGGGAATGTCAGGGAATGTTATAGCAGCTAACTAGCTCCTATAACAACAGAACAGAATTAGTTTATGAAGGTCAGACAGATCAGCTAGAGTTTGTCATAAACAAAACACTGGAAAATGTTCAATTCTGATCTGCTGGTGGTGCTACAGAAAAAGTTTTATTATTCCAGTTCATCCTACTGGGACATTTATGGGAATCCACCCATTAGTGGAGAGGATATTTCAGTCTGAGCCCAAGTGGTGGGAAGTTCAGACAGATCAGCTAAAGTTTTGTTTTTAAACAGACATCCTGTTCAGCCTGTGTTCACTGTGTGGTGACTGTTGTAAAGGGGGATAAGGAACAATGTGGAAATACAGCTTGAGATACTCAATCTTTTCAGTGATACAGGACAAGTTGCAGGTATGGAGGTGTAACGTGTCTCACCTCTGGCTCACTCACCGAACTCAACTTACAGAGACAGTTTCATGGCAGAAGTAAACAAGTCACAAGCTTTTCTAAAATCGACGTCAATGCATGCACATATTTTGGTGTAGCAGAGTCAAATATCTCATCACGCAGAAGTGTAGTGTTCACCATGGGATGTGGAGACAGACAGACGGGCCAGAGAAATGCAAGCAAATCAATTGCCATATTTAGACAATACCCCAGATAGGTAGGCCTTCCACCCTATCAGCCCGGGTGCTCGCATTCC
>NW_018128092.1:197044-210596 GCF_001952655.1 Monopterus albus | reverse complement strand
GAACATATCTAATGCTTTAGCCAAGAGAAACAAGTGCATCATGGGATGAGGAAAAGACTGTGAGTGGACCAAGAAGCAACAAAGGGGAAGAAAGAAAACCTAGAAAAGCCTGCACTCATGACAGACACCTGAAAATATCCTCCAAACTGTGTTTCAGCTCAGGATATGTGCAGCAGAACCTTTTTGCAGTACTGATCATTCCTACATGTGAGAGGGGTGACAGACAGCTGGATCTGAAGCAGGATTAGTTTTCCCAAAACAACCTGAGGCAGTGTGCAAGTAAAGCTGACAGTAAAAGAAGGCGACGGTGCAGAGCAGCTGACGAGGAGCCGTGTGTGCCTCATACTGCAAGTCTGTGAATGTGTGTGAGACAATATGAGTCATGTGCTACATGTATCCCCCACATGCCTGCTCTCAGATGTGCCCGTAGGGGGGTTCAGGGGAGCATGAGCGACTGTAGATAAAACACTGCGTGCACACACACAGGCGCAGAAAGCCCCACCTTCATCTCACTCCCTAACAGCTGAGAACACACACTGGCCCTGCAGCAGTCCTCATCTCGGGTTAGCACATCCAGGGCCACGTGGCACCTGCTTATGCTCCCTTGTTTCCACACATATATCCCTCCCTCACACACATATACGCACAAGGACTTACAAATACAGGCATGCCCGCTCCAAGCCTCTGTCATCGACAAGCACACCAGTTGCTCAGCTGTAATAAAGCTGTTCTTCTTTGAAAGAATGACTGGAGCCTTTTGAAATGAATGAAGATTATGACGTTAACACTTACAAGCACTGGCACATGACCTTACCTACACAATGTACAGCACATAACGTATCCATCAGTATACGCTGAGAGTTTGATCTTATTTGGATACAAACAGCAGAAGAAAGTCTACTTCACACAGCTGATGCTAAAGACATTAAACTGTGGCACACACACATTAAGTTTAGATTCAGAGGCTTTAAACATGATTTATAATTAAGGATTAACTTGTGGCTTAGAGGAGCAGTCTGACAGTTCAATCTGGCTGCAGTATCCTCACCACCATCAAAACTTTGGCTCTTGGGGACACTTTTAAATACGTTTGGGCAGACTGCCACATCCTCACATGCTGGAAAATCTGTGCCTAGTCATCCTGTGTGTATCAAACTATATGAGTCATTGAGGGAAAGGCCACAGACAGATTACATATCAGGCTCAATGTGATACAAGGACCATCCATCACAGGGCTGCTTTCAGATTTTAGTGAAGCTAGAGAATCTGTTCAGTAAGGCTCCTACTGGTTTTGCCATACTATCCTGAAATACTCGAACTTCCTGTGTGTTTGCAACCTGAGGGCTGATTCATGGTTCCTGCTTGCACTTCTATTCATAATACAACTGGGGGATGTGTACATGAACACATTTCATACAAGCACAGTAGAGAACATGATGACAGCCTCTGACAGCAGAAGAAAAGCTCCTCTGATTGTTGTATTTGGTTCAACAACATGTAAACTCAAAAAGAGAAAACAATGAGTGCAACAGAACCAAGGATGGAAAAGAAGCAACAACAGAAACAACAAACAGCAAAAAGGTCCAATTTAACGGTTAAGCTGGAGCTGAACGACCCCACATCTGCTGACAGAACCAGCTAACAGAAGTCTAGATGGATCATTTATAGCCAACACGAGAACATAATGGTGGACGAGAGTGAACAGGTAGAGCTGGACCAGCCGGAGCTGGAAATACATTCAAGCCTTTAATAAAATCTTTACTGGGTTATGTTTACTGCTGGAGTGTGTATACGGATCAGGCTGGGAGTGTGTGAAGAGCTGGGGCTGGGTTTAGGAGGCAGGGGTTAATGTACAACACTTAAACTCACTGCAGCTAATTAAAAAATAAATAAATAAAACAAATCTTATTGTGTAGTGAGATATCATGAAAGCTGGAGCTTCTACACGTTTATTGCTCTGCTAGAACACACACAGCTGTTTGTCATAGCGGTGCCCACGCCCATAGAGTAAACTCAATTCTCTATTATTGTTCCAAAGGTCATCATTGATGCCTGCGCACAGACACACACACACACACACACAATAGAAAACATGAAATCAAAGTCAACCTGAATCAACACAGAGCACAACAGCGTCATAGTGGGGACAATGGATAAAACAGTCTGGTTAAATATGCACAAACTGTACTGTTTGGACCAACCTTCTGTCTGACAGTGAATGATCTCACTGCACTTCAGGCTTTGCTCACATCCAGGTACATTGTGTTTAATAACACAGGCCAACTTTAATGCTCACCATCACCCCACCTCCACAGAACAGACTGCTTTAATAGCCTGTCTTAACATGCAAGTCATCACTGATTTGGCACCTGGACGAGAGTCTCCTCAGCTGTACATTAACACTGCTCCATATGTGGAGCTTCAAGTCAACCTGTTGTTTTTAAAGGTTACTCAAAAGGGCAGAAAAAAGCCCAGTCTCATCAACCTTTCTGCCCATAGAACATTTCTGACTCCATAAAATCACCATGAGGACATCAGACAAGGCAGAGTCATGCACAGTCTTGTTTGAACAGTATGACTGCAGTTAAACACCCAGACAGGATTATGTTGAACCAACTCATATGCTGTAGTCACCAACCTCAGATGAGTCAAAGATAACCTGAAGTCAGACACAAGTACTCATCACCAGTAGTTAATAGTCTACGACTGAGGGTAAGACAGCCCCCGCCTCATTTTCACAGGTAAGATTCGAATGTAAATCACTAACATCTTCACACATTTACCTTCATCAAGATAATGATTACTCATAAAACTAATCTTGCTCTGTAAAAAAAAAAAGAGATCCTAAGGCTCCTTTCATTTAAAGGTGCATTAACTAAGATTTTAGATTGTGTCTGGTAAATCAAGTCTAAATGGGACAGGATTTGGTGTCTCTCCCTTATAATAACCTGCTTCATGATTTAGCTGCTGCCTACAGCCTCCTGTTGTTATTCCAGTTTCTCCACCCTGTGTTGTCAAAGTACGGTCTGTAAATCAGCCCCGCCTGCCGCCTAGCCAAGGTTAGAAGAAGGGTTTTTCCAGTCTGTAGTCATGTCAAACAGCCATGGAGGAGCTCTGGGCAGCTAAAAGTCTGAACCAGCAGCTGCCAGAGTGAAGAGGTGGCGTCTTTAGCACAGAGAGAGTGGGACAAAGAAAGAGCCAAACCCATGTTAACCAGGGTTAACATGGGTTTGGCTGTTTGACATGGAGAGGGTTAAAAGCAGCCAGAGGACTCAGACTGGATCCAGATGTGCCCTTCTTCCTTCTGGATGTGTTAGCATCTAAAGCTAACCTGTTTGTTTTGGTAGCATTAGCCACCTAGCATGGTCATGAGCATACTGTAAGCATAAACTTTTGTGCCAAATATCAAAAATGCAAGGAATTTGACCCCAGCTCAACAACCCCTGATGTGCACAACAATATAACAACTAAACAAAACCAAAACCACAAGTAAGAAAAAAAACAAAGACAAAATGTGCACATAGACTAACTGCTCACAAGAGTGATGGCCTGGGGGAAGAAACTGTCATACATTTGTTCTGAATTAATATGATTTTAATTAGGGAGTAACTCAAGCTTTGTGTAACACTAGTTGCAGTGTGTGTCATCAACGGTAACCAGAGCGTTCCATTAGATTGATACATTTACTGTTAGTCAGTGCTAGTTTCAGACTGGAGGCCACATTTTGTACAGTTTTGTCACAATCAGACATCCATAGTTGTTGCTAGGAAACAGGATGTGATGGGAGGGGCAGAGAGCGGTTAGGAGAGGATGAAGAGAGGTTAGGTTGAGTATCTTTAATTAATCCCAATGTTAGGGCTGAGCAATACTGACAAAATCGAATGTCTCAACATCGTTAACAGAATTATTTTGGGGATGACTGTTTACAAATAAATATATCTCAATATGTTCGTAGAGCTATAGATATCTTTATTAATTAATATATGATTGGATTTCATTAGTGAACTAACAATTTACTACAGAAAATGTCAGAAAATAATGACAAAATGCCATTTGCATGTTCTTCAATCCATAAGCCTCATTTATTTTATTTGGAACCTGTAAAAATAAAAATAAAAATTGATCTTATATAAGATGAGAAAAGCTGAAAATTAGAGAAACCACAAATGGAAAGTTAGCTGATGAATTTAAATAGCGAGACATGGAAGTATCATTAATCCATGTATTATTTTAACATTAAATCCATATTAACGTTGATATGATTGTTGATTTGTTAGGTTGTTTCAAATAAGTTCATTCCAAAAATCTTCACCCACACTTTTCAGGATCTCTTTTCAGCCCAGCAGTCAGTCACTGGTAGTAACTTTATCTCCAGCCACTCACCATCCTGCATGCAGCTGTTCTGTCAGGACATTGATTTGTTCTAAACTGCAACTAAAACTACTGCCAGAGAAAAAGTTTCGAGACCTTAATGTCTGGAGGACGAGCATGTTTTTCATCAAGCTGAGCTGACAGAGATGGAGGCAGGTCAGACTCTGTTTCATGTTACTTTTTCACTACCTCTTTCTTAAGAGCCCATTTTTATCGTCTCCTCATCGGAGTAGAGCACGAAACCCAAAACAGGCTCGCTATGTATGAAGAGGGCTGCTTTCCTAAACACTGGGCAGAATTGCCATTAGCTGTGGTACTAAGTGGGATTGAAAACAGTTCCCTGTAAGGCTGCACTAGATCAAGGGGGGGTCAGGCCTGGCCCAGGTCTGATTTAATTTTTAATAAACAATGAATCTGTTGAGCATGGCAGAGAGCTGCTGCCACTCACCTGCTCGCTTGCTTTCTCCTGCCACCACCTGTCCTCTGGCCAGGCGAGGAGGTGGAGGCAGAAAGCCAGGGTCTGGCTATTTTACTGCTGCTCTTATGCAACAAGACTGTGTGCCTGTCTGCACGCCTGTTCCCTGTTAAGTGACTCTGCCCCATTCCGGTACAGTACAGTCCTGATGCTTTGTGCACATATGGATTTACTCAAACGAGGCACTTGTTCGTCCTCCCATGAGACAACAAAGTGTGTGTGTGTGTGTGCATGTGTGTTACCCAAACATGTGCTAGTATGCTCATAAAAGGATCCTCAGTGGGAAATTCTAGTGAACAGTGATCATTCACAGACATTAAATGTAGGATAAGGGGGGTGTTTAACAAGGGACGATGTCATTTACAGCCAATATCTGCAAGTGAAAATAAACCAATGAAAACAGGTGTATATACTGATCCCAGTCAGTTTTGTTGTTTTAAATGCCTGCTGCTGGCAGGTTTCATTAGCTGTAGCTAGCTAATTAATGCTAACTTAGGGAGCTGGCTCAAAACTCCACCTGTAGCTGACTTTTTAGTGTTTCTAACACATCATTTTTAAATTCTTCTTATGCACTTAAAGGTCACCTACATTATATAATGCTAAAAGGCTAAAGCTATGTGTCCCAGGAAACTTCTACATCCCTCTCAGCTGATAATCCATGGACATGAAAATGTTCTAATATTCAGAGGTAACCTATTCCAGAGTCTGGGACCTATAATAGAGGAAGCATGATCACCTCTTTTTTCTCGAGACAGGAACAACCAAAAGCGAGTGGTCAATAGATCTAAGCGGGTAGGGCAGCAGGGTTTAAAGAGCTCTGACTGGTACCAAGGAGCTAATCCGTTCAGAACCTTAAAAACCATCAGCACAGTATTATAAATAAAATGCCATTCATTATTTACAGAAACCTGTTTGGAGGTTTACTGCAGAAGGCAAAACTTGGACAAGCCACAAAGCAGTTATATTTTTATACTTTACTGCTTGTTTTTTTTTTTTTTTTTACTATCCAAGGATGAAGACTACAGGATTGGTTTGGTAAATTTACTGAACCCTGGGATAACGAGTTTAGCTTGAGCCGGTGGAGTATAAACTTTCCAAAACAAATAAAGAGCAGAACAGAGCTGCTGAAGTCTGACAAAGTGATACATGTGCCAGGAATGAAAGTAACTCCACAAAATAATGTAGCAAGGTAATGACATGGTGCTTGGCTATGGAAGTAATGCTAATAATTTTACTGTTTGCTTTTGTTTTCGCTTCCAAATAAGGTTTTTATGATCCTCTGACTGCTCATGTTTTTTAACCCTCAAGCTGCTGCTTAGCTTTCCCACATCTCTGCAACTATTTCAATACGTAGCCTCTTCCCATCAGTGATTATGGTCAAAACTCTGGCAGTAAAATCTAAGTTGTGATCAACTTGAGCTATGAACTGGAATTACCCCACTAAAGGCAAATCATATCCAGTACATCAGGCTCATTTGTGTGGCACTTTTCCTTGTTTTGCTGTCTGGTCATAAGATGTACACAGCATTTCCTAATCTTATCCTCCTCTGCACTGATGGATGGGCGACATAATGAAATAATGGGAGAGGAGCATTTTTCCCAGAATTCCCTCAAATACATTTAGAAGAAATCAGTCCATTTTCTGTCACTACACTCTGACATCACTTATACTGCAACGTAGTCATGGACGGATGAAAAGAAAATGGGCCCCTGGTCAAAGGATCTAACATTTGTAGGTGGTTTGTGCCTCCTTTTTGTTCTTTGGAGTCTTTTTAAGAATATTTGACTTTTTTTATTATTTAATTTGTATTATTTATTTATTTTGTTGGTTGATTTTGAGCATCTTTATGGTAGTTTTTTTTTGTCTCTGCACCAACGACAGCCATGGACAGAGGCATTACGTTTTCAGGTTATGCGCCCATCCCATTCTAATGAATGTGATATCTGAGGAACGCCATGTGGGAATTTCTTCAAATTTGGCAGTTGAACTCAAGAATGACCTGAATAGATTCTGGTAGTTGAACATCTCTGTCTCTTTTTTTGGTAATTTTGCATCTTTTTGTGGTCATTTTGTGTTTCAACTGAAATTTCTGACTTGGATTTCAGAAAGACATTTCATGTTAAGGCTTTAGCCCAGGGCACCCTAGCCTCTCAGGCCTCACCAGCAGGAAATAATCTGCCCAAAGTCCATTA
The DNA here is from genome assembly GCF_001952655.1 of Monopterus albus. Classification (NCBI taxonomy): domain Eukaryota; kingdom Metazoa; phylum Chordata; class Actinopteri; order Synbranchiformes; family Synbranchidae; genus Monopterus; species Monopterus albus. Next base: position 203,557 of record NW_018128092.1, on the reverse strand, counting down.
TGGAATACAACACCTGCAATCCTTTTCCTAATATGCAAATTACAGGTGTGTTGGCTCTAACTATTCATCAACTTTTCAATGAATTCCTGCCCTGATGGGGCATTGCATCTCTGATCTTTTATCTCTCTCATTTGCTACATTAAGTAGAAACTCAGGAATAAGTGTGCTAACAGGAAATACTGTAACTCCATTTTAGTGAAGTAGGCAATGCATTCCAGTGAAAGGTATGTTTCAACATGCAGCAAGGTTTGCCCAAGAAAAATCTTACCTCCTCATCTTACACAATCCATTTTCTTGTTAAACAACTGAATCGAGGCATAAACTGAAACTATAGAAACGACTGGCAACAGGAAGTTCTTGCTTAATTTCCTTATAGGATGTATTTCTTTAAATGTATTCTGATCAGCTAAACTACAAGTGACCTTAACCTCTGCAACACCGTCAAATATTTACATGACACCCAAGTGACACATGCCACTGTGACAGTGTCGTCACAGAGACAACACCACACTTGAGCTGCCTCTGAGGGAGAGAGACACCACTAAACCCTCCAACAAAGTGCGACTGTATACAGCTCTGGTGATCAATACAACAAGAGATAAGCACCACTCACCAGCCGCTGGTCTCTTTCAGCTTGAGCAAAGTCAAGTGTACTGACTGTTCTTTCAGGCAAAGCTGGCTGGACTATGATGCAACCAGCCTTCCTATCCATAGCTTCAGGGCAGGAGAAGAGAGATAGACAGGAGGGTGGTGAACACGACCAAAAAAGGAGGAAGTGAGAGGGGAAAAAGGGATAATCAAAGTTAAATCTGAACTTCTGCTGAAAGCAAATTTTGAGACAAATATCACAGAAATGGTTTATTTTGAAACTGCTTCCAATTTGGGATAAAGAATACGGAAAGGAGCGGACACTAACGGGTACCACGGGGTACAGTGGTCTGCTGATGTAAGCAGCAGATGTGAAATTTGCAGACACAGGAGGAAAAACAGACTTTAAGTGCTGGTCTGCACAGATGAGGAAATGTGCTTCTCTCACAGCCTCACACAGTATTTCACCAAAACAAAAGGAGTCGGCGAACATCAGCCCTACTGTAAGGAAACACTTAACGATAACTGTTTGGACAGTTTATTTGACTGAAGTCACCCTGAGCTCTAGAAAACTCACACAGGCGCTTTTCACTGCTTTCCGACTGTATCATAAACATAATAGTTGAGAAATAATCAACAGATTAATCAATATAAAATTGTACCTCAATAGTTACAGCTCTAATTTAGCTCTGCAATCCTTTGCTGTTACAGAGGATGAATGAAAACTGCAACAACACATGCAAACGCAAAGTGTTTCTAGATGCAAACTCCAGCATGCAAAGCAAAGATGTTCTACTTCCCCATTATATTTCCTCTAATTAAAGCACCTTCATTCAGAAAGCCTGGTCTTTTCATTATTTACCTACCATGAAAAACACCTCTTCCCAGGAAAGGAAACCCTTTTCAGTTTCAGAGAGGGACTAATCCAACAAACAGCAGGTGGTGAGATTTCTAGCCCAAGTCTGAAACTAAACTTGTTCTGTAGTCCCTCAGGTGAGTGTGTTCCTCCAATAGTCCTGAGCTTCAGGGTGAAAACACCGGCGTTAACCAGTCAGACGGCACGACTGAAGGAACACGGCAAACACAGAGCCTCGCTCTGTTTACTATAGCAGTTTACTGGGAATGCACACACAGAGGCAGAAAATCATCAGCCCTGCCTATCTTCTCCATCACACCCCCACAAGCTTACACACATCCTGGCTGACTCATGTCAACTCCCACTGAAACGGAGCTCTTTTCTCCTGAGAACATTTTCCATCTGACAAACACGTCTGATGTTTCAGCTGATCCAGATGCAACTTGAATTCAGTGATTAATCATCAAATTTTCTCTTATTCATGTCTGTGCTAAACTCTTCAACTTGATTTAGTGCTTCATCTGAACGCTGACCCGGCAGATGGAGGGTCAGATGAGGGTGTTCGGCTGGGCTTGTTTTAAATGTGCTGACCAGGGTGAGAGTGGGAGGCGGCTCTGTTTAAACACAACAAAAACACAAAGAACATTACCATACACACAGTTGCACTCTGTGGATCTTCGCTTTAGTGTGGATCATTCTGAAATAATAAAAAAACAAAAGCTGATAAATTAGTTTTCATGCTTTTATCCTAATATTGAATGAGGACCTGATATCTGGTCTGAAGCTGAAAATGATTAGTTGACTGACAATTAATCATTTGATAGATTTTTTTAAAAGGATAATCCAATATTTTTACATGTCAAAGTAAAATTATATGCAACTCCAAGCCTGTGAAAACTGTTTCACACTACTTTGGGTGTTTCATAAACTAAACACTTAATGGGCCAATAAAAAAAAATAAATGCCAGATTAATCAAATATAATGAAAATAATCGATAGCTGCTACTGTGCCTGACAGTCTGTACTATTAAAGACCTGACTGTCTCTCTGGTCCACCAGCTCTATGAAGATGTAACACTCCATCTGTGAAGTACCCCCTTTCGGCAAACCATTTTCAGTTGTGAAATTTGTGGTTTCTCTGTGAATTATGTCACTACAAACTCCAGGCTTCTGGTTGGACACATGGCATTTGAAGACATGAACAGCGACAGATATTTTATTGACAAAAGAAACTTTCAATTAATTAAGAAAATAACAGGCAGAGAAACTGATAATGAAAACTAGCTAAACTAATTGTGAGACATTTATAACCCGATTCACCACAGGGTGATGTCATTAACAGTCTTGTTTGGTCTGATAGTCCAAAAGCCAAAGATACTGAGCTCAATATCACAGAAGAAAACCTGAACAGATTTACATCTCAGAAGCAGAAAGCACTGAATTTCGACACTCGTGCTGCGTGTGGGGGAGCACGGCGCTGTGTGGATGTCTGGTACAAAAGCTAGGATGATGCATAGCCTGAATGTCCTGTGTTGCGAAGACCACAAACACTCTGCTCTTATGTCATTCAGGTTAATTGGAGATGAACCATGTTGGAATCCCCCACAATTAGCTAGCTTAGAATAACAAAGCAGACCCCCGAGGCTGGGGGCCACATGTTGGGAATAAAAGAAGGGGGAGGTGAACTGGGTGAGGGACTGGGGAGGTCTTAATTCCCAAACCCCACTTCTCCTTGTACTGTGTCTTCAAAACAAGGCAACTTGCTGAATCCATGTCTGCTTCAACACGCCCCGCTGTCAGCCTTAATTAGGGGATGGTATATTTAGAAGAATAGATAGCAGCGATTCAATTATCCTGAAGGATTAGACCTCACTGGCACTACCATTGTTGGACACAGAGATGGGGAGGGCTGAACACGAGTTACCTTCCTTTGATGCCTGACCTTGGCATTAACCCCTCAATAACCATAAGCTCTGAATTCTTACATGCGTTTAAGGGTGCGGTTAAATGCGGGGGGAAACAAAGCGAAATGTGAGCGTGGAGTTGACAAGGAAGAGTTGGTGAGTGAAAACAAGACGTGCAGAAAAAAAGGAAAGGACGTAAGCCAAATACTTCACCTATGATGCTGCTGGAAGTTCCGCAGTTTTGTGGCCGGCTTCAGTTAAAAGTGATTTAGAGAGATCTGAACTGAAAATATTTCAAAGCTTATCGCCTCTTTAACTGTACACACTGCCATTCTCAGAGCATTTCATTAAGCAGCAGGTGTCTACACTCTCAAAACACTCAGAGCAAACCAGTAATTAGTGGGGCTTGCCATGAGAAGAGTCCTATCACACGAGGGATTTGGGGGCATCGTTTCCTCAGACTATTTCCTCACTGAGGGTCGCCTCTTAAATCCTTAAAGCCCGGCTATACAGGTCAGCCAACACAAGGCTGGGGAACAGGTGTCACTGATGCATAACCCCCAAAACGGACAATCCAACATTCACACCCATTTCAAGCGAACTGGGCATCTGCTATACATTAAATGTGTACAACCAGATTCAACACTCTGGCTACTTCTCACGTCTCTTTTATGGGCCGACATTTCCCTCACCTGCATCTTCTCCTTGGATCTTAGTCCCACTCACATAGGATGCAGGGAAATTGTGCAAAGAGAAAATGCAAGAAGAGAGGAATCGAAGAAAACATTACTAGACAGGAGACGTCCTTTCCTTCAATCCTTTATTAAAATCATCCGATCACCAACTGATTTCTGATAAAGGGGCATGTCGATCCAGAAAAGACCTCTGCAAAGGACACTCTGGTGCGCCCTCGCTCATGGCTCCTCCAGCAGCAACCTCACTCCGCAGAGCAGATGTAAGGGTGGTGGGATTTCCCTGATCCTCGCTCGACCCTGAAGTCCTTCCAGATGAGCGAGAATCAATGGCCAAGGACCCGCCATCCATCATATACAGGACACGAGAAGCAGCCTATGAATGTCTTCATGGAGATGTCACAGTAACAACATTGCAGCTCCCCCTCTCTAGGGCAGCTGTAAAGACATTTGACATCCATCAGGAGAACTAGCTCAGAGACGACTGACTGGCCTTTAGGACTGTTACACACCAAGCCGGCAGTCGGCTGTCAGCCAGCTTCAGTTGTTGCTGAGCATCTGCTGGAACTCTGGTGTGTCTCGCACTGTTGACCCTAGTTGGACCCTGTCGGCAGCTTTTCGGCCAATTCCACGTTGAATCGGTGTCAGGCTGATCGGGCCTCGTTTGTCAAAGAAACCACTCTGATTGGCTGTTCAGCTTAGCGAATCAATGCACAAGAGGAGACCGGATCAGGAAAGCCCCTTTAGCCTGAAGTATCCATGACTTCACACTTTTAGTACGTCCACAACCTCCTTTCTTCTTCTACAACCAAAAGACCAAGGGCGGAGAACGGCAGCATCATTTGAAACTTCTTATCAGACATATTCTCGATTAGAAGCAGCTGTAAACAGCAGCTGTGCTGAACAAGAGCTGCTTTGTTTACAGCTTGTATTTCTGCTGTCTAGCTCTTTTTCTGTTCCTTTCTGAATAGAGAATACAGATACCGCCACCTGCTGATAGGGGGGAGTTATTTCTGTCATGCAGGTTCAGAACGCACATGCTAGGTGGCCGTGGCTGTTTGTGCGACGGGCCAAGACGAAGGCAACATGGGGCGACGCAGGGGTCGGCCTTCATCACTGCTATCTCTCTGACATCGGCTTGGTGCGTCTCTGCTCTTACAGTCGTCATTTAAAGATATCGTTAGCTTAACTGCCATAAGCTACTGGTCACAAAAGAACAAGCCAAGCAGAAAAACCCTCAAGTGTATTGAATTCAGAAATGGCATATCTTTTTGCTTGTGAATTTAACCTTTAATTTGTAAGAGGGAGAAATGTGTTGTTCCTTTTATATAGTTGTGTTATGTAGTCTCACTTTTGGATTACTAAGTTATGCATAACCTATTGGCCTCTCTTTTAGGATGAGGTGACTGTGGTCTGATATAAAATGATGCATGGGCTCAAAATCATCAGCTTCTCTTTCTGGACTCACATCCAATAGGACTGGAAAAGTACAGCCTGGCAGAAAACCCACCGACTGGTTGGAGGCAGATGACTGAGCAGAGAGCCTGTTGGAGCCTGCTGGGGTGGCTGGGATCCACACTGAGACAAGCCACTGGAGAAAAATGTTCACATAAACATGCAACTGAACACAGAAAAGACGTGTCTGTCTTTTACTGGATAAGCATGACAATGTGGCCTGTTGTGTTATATGCACATAATATAAGAAAACACTTTGTCTATCAACAGTTGACATTTATAGTAATCACAAAGGCTTATTCTTAAGTAACACTGATGATGAACTCAGTCTTTTCCATCTAGGAAAATTAGGTGTCTCATGAATGGGTGGTGACAAGTGAGCTCACACTGGTACAGTCACATGGTGACCACTCATAAAAACATGAGCTAAACTACTAAAATAATGAATGCTTCTGTTACTGACTTTAAAAGTTTCACTGGTTATTTCACAGCTGTACTTTTAATTTGGTAATGTTGCTAACTGTGTCAATCGTGACACAGACTGGATCCTAGCAGGGAGATGATCAACAGTCAGTGAAGAACAATGTGTTCTAATGCAAGAAAGAGTCATTCTGATCCAGGGTACATTTTTCTGCCAAGTGAAACACACAGAGGTTTACACAGAGGCTGTCTGAGTGCACCTCTCCTGGGTGCACCAATAACAGGCTTTTAATGATTATAAATGCATTTCAGCTGTACTGGAAAGTTTGCAAGTCTATTTAAAGCCTGGTACATGGCGTGTCCTCTCAGCCAAATGGGACAAAACATGATGATCGAACTGAATCTAGCAGCAGGAACAGTAGCCACAGCCTCACGATGATCACACACAGTCTGAAAGCAGTAAAAAGCTACAGCTTCTCACATGGCAGTCCAATGAGTTTGTTTTACTTGCCTACATAATTTGAGCTTAAAGCTGCTTCCTTTAAAACAAGGCCTTCTGTGAAGTGGGTTTATCAACAGTCAGTGTAGCAGCTGATGT
>NW_018128092.1:192706-196984 GCF_001952655.1 Monopterus albus | reverse complement strand
ACCTTTCATTTAAATAAACAAATTAACAACCAAGTTTCTCAACAGTCAGTGTCATGTTGAAAAGGGATTAGGTAACTCTTCCTCAGTGCCTCAACTGTCCAGTCGACTCCGGAGTCATCAGGCCACTGCAGAACACAGGTTCTATAGTCAGCTTGCATTACATCATGAAGTAAACTTTACAAGAAGTTCACAGTTACAGCTGATGTCACATCATTTTACTGTACATATTTCCCAGAAAACCAAGCTCTGCAATGAGTCAAGTTACTCATACATACTGTATGTAGGTAGCAATGAAGCAAAACATAACATACTGTAGTTTCCTGATCTGAAATAAATCAACTACAACAACATTCAGCAAAAAGAAAACATAGGAACAAGGAAGCTCATTGAGTGGCAGTTTCGTTCACTAAGACGTGCAGTGACTATACCTCAAAAGATACAAAGAACACGATGGATAAAGAGAGAGGCAGGCAAGTTAAGAGGATGCACACGGTGGGTTTAAACACGTCCGTCATTCATGAATGCTGAGTGACTGACCTTGCAGAAGAAGTGAATTCCTTCAGGCCAAGGGACAGACTACAATCAGGAAGCTGGGTGTGTGTTACCGTAACTGCATGACACCTAGAATATAATTCATCTACCAGGAAATGGCACCTAATACCTCGCAGCCTTCAGCTCCTTGACATTTACAGAGAGCGGGCATCCAGCCCAATGACTGTTTACTTAGCAGCATTAGCAAGCCCCTGTCGGTTTCAGTTAGGTGAGATGTTGGGCCAAGCAGATCAGTGGAACAGAAGGCAAGATTAAGTCAGTAGATCAAGTGTGTCTGTGTTTTTTTTAAAGTCTATTTTAGTTTGACAAATAATAAAAGAAATAGAACGATTCAACCACTGGTAGTAAGATGATTATGTACTAGGTATGTCACAGGAGTGCATCTGTGTTGGCCTGACTCATTTGATATTAATTCCCCTAAAACATCAGTAAATAATGACTCAAAAAGGTCAGAACAGGGACAAAAGAGGGAATGAGTCATCAGTTGGGTGACAACTGATCATTTGCTGTGACGACCCCTAACGGGAGCAGCCGAATAAAGGAGAAGAAGAAGAAGAAGAAGTTACAGAGTGATGCCTCTTTACCTGATATCAGCAAGCTAAGAGCAGACAGCAGTGTTTTCTCTCTCTGCAGGCTGCACGGGGTCACAAACCAGACAGCAGCCAGTTTAATTTAGTCCTTTCATCAATTTAAATCACGGAGTTAACATCAGTCAGCTGGTTGCCTTTTCAACCAGAAGCAGCGACGACCAGCAGGAGATGCTACCTGAATGATTTCCTCACTGAACTTTGCTGGCAAGGGGTCTCGAATATTCGAATGCTAAAATTGAAAACCGATGACCTACCCAACAAACGAATATTCAGGTCCAGACCAACTATTATGCAATAATTAAAAGTTGTGCACTAAAAAAAAACCAACTGATACCACTGCTGCAGAAGAGGACACAAAGAGATGACTTAATGGAAAAAAAGAGCAACATTCAAACCTCAAACAATGCAACACCATGTAGAGGAGGAAGTCGAAACATGTAATGTAGGTTTGTCTCGTGTGTTAACTGGAGGAAGGTGTGGTCTGATTGAGTGACAAATAAGTCAGAAGCTTCATGTACTGCCAGGTCTGTTTCAGTGGCACATTTTGGTTTTATCAGTACACTAATTTTCTACCTCAGAGAGGGAGCCCAAAGGTCAAAGCCAGGTGAAATGTCTCCTCATCCTTTCTGTTTCCGTTCACACTATCTCAGCGCCTCCAGCTGTTTGGGCTGGGAGGGGCTCGTTGCCAAGGCAGCCCACACCTTACGAGCTGTCTTGTCTAGTCCCGTCTTGTCAAAGCTGAGACAGGGAGGGTAGGAAATGAAGGAGACAGGGATAGAAGTAGGGGTGGGGGGGTTGCTCAGGTAAAGTAAACTCTTAAAGGTCTAGATCCAGGGAGCAAGCTCAGACTATCAGTGAGCTGCTAACCAGCATGATCTGCAAGATCTAACCCCGGACTGAACGCCATTTTCCAGTTGGACACCTGCAGACTGATTTTAAATCCCGTCGATAGCAAAGTATCAAAAAGACAGCTAAGACCCCTCTTGGAAACGCATGTCGAGACATCCAAAAGACCTTCTTCTCCTTGAGCACTGCTGTGTAACATGGTGACAGTGCTGTGCTACAGCGGTGTAAGCACAGAGGGTGACACCTGGTGTGATTTCAGTAAATTATGGTGCAGGTGAACTCATTCAGTTCCAGACCAGTCATGCTGTTGATGTATGGCAGGAGGAGACCAAAGGCAGGCCTGTCTGGGAATCAAATGGTTTACATGCAGTGCAGAACTGGCCCAAGATTCTCCGTCCGTGTCTGTTCTGTGTCCTGCTGCCAAGCCGCCGGCATATCAAAGAGACTTTTAAAGGTACTTTCAAAAACTCTTACAATAAAATATAAAAGTTTAATGTTTCATTTTGGGAGTAAAATGCCTTTTTTCATGCCTCTACAAGCTGTTTCATGGGTGGAGTGGGCGAAAGTCAAGGGATATATTTATCTTGCTGTTCTTCCTAGGAATGTGCCTCTCACTTGTCAAGCAAATGTAGTGAGTGAGCAGCAGACTGGGCCTTGTGGGTCAACGTTGTCATGACATTGCCCCCTGCTGTTTAAAGCTTGTTACATGCAGAACTATTGAGCAACAGCCATAAAACTGTGTAGCATGAGAAATACACAGCACAGTACACTTGATCTTGTTTATTGTCTGGAAACATCACAACTGAGTCACCTTCTCTCTAGACTTACCAAAGTACTAAAATAAACAGAAATATTAAGAGTTGTGACATCTGGGGATATCATCGCTTTACTGTGCACTATGACTAGTGTAGTCTAAAAAAAAAAAGTACTCATGCATCATGATGTTTAAATTTGGGTTCTGCATTTTGCTTAGCTAAATAGAAGGAGAGCGTATCCTAAGCAGATGATTTCATGTGTTCTCGTCTTACAGCTCTGAATCAAAGCAGATTTAATGTGGCTTATCGGCTTGGCAAGACCCTTTAACAGCAGGCTGGAAGATCTCTACAAAGGGAACGAAATTTATGACAAATATCAGGTACTTTGAAGCAGAATATTGGTGCACTGCTGGTGCGCTAGTTTTAGGCACTGAAATCTGAGTCTAAAGTTTGACCTTGTGAAGTGAAGAACTCAGAAAATTATCACCCGATGCTACAGTTCTCATCATGTATATGGAGTTTTATGAGTGCCTGTTGGTTTTTGGACGTTTTACAAACGCAGCAGGCAAAGTTTTCAGCTGTTTTCTCTAAAACCCATGTAGGTCCTAAATCACAATGCTAGTCTTTTAGTTGCTAAGATAACAACTTTGTTGTATTGGAAATTTTTTAAGTCAAGTTGTTTTATGATCAGTGACTGCATTTGCAGTACGTGCACACTAGTATTATGATCAGGTTTCCAGGTTATCTTTTGCAGATGTAAAGATCTTTTCTCTGTTCTGAGCCTTTGAGAAATCTAGAAACGTTAGCTGGGGTACTCCGATAGAAACTAGGATACTGTGGCCTGTAAATCCTTTCTGAGACGGTGAGAACACAAGACTCACCTACAGGCCGATCAATCCAAACCTGGGATACTGTTTAGATTATGTAAACAGTGATAACCAAGTTTTAATATGCACAGCATGATCTGGATATTTGGCTCCTCTTACACATACTAGGCCAGATACTGTAGAGTGGTGAACTATGCTGGTGGACACAGGCCTTACAATATGTTCACCAATACAAAAAATAACACACAATTATGTGGTACTGCACTGCCATTATGTCCCACAATCTGTGTTATGAACTGTGGATTATCAGTGTATTCTATAATGTTTTTTTTTTAGCTATGTATGTCCTGTGTAAAAACCCGTCTGGCACCAAATGGCAGACAGAGAGAGCTAGCAACTAGCTGGTCAACATAGTGGGTCTTGCCCTCAGAGATGGTGCAGGCCAAACTGAACCTAAAAGGAGAATACATGTTTAAAATTTTCAGGTGGACACAGATTCAACTTCAAATGATTTCCGCTGAATGTGTAAACAGCAAACTTTACTACCACACTGTTGTTGATCAAAACAGTTGTGGTGGGTAGACAAAGGCTGTCGGATCCTCTTAGCCGTTCTCTAGTCCTCCCCATCTTTAATGTCCGCTTTGCCGACAATCTGTGCCTGTCCTTCTCACTGCCTGTCCATCCATTACAGTCAACACAGGGCTAAAA
>NW_018128092.1:181240-192643 GCF_001952655.1 Monopterus albus | reverse complement strand
CCTGAGCCTGGGAGACAGGTGGCGTCAAACGAGCCTCATCCCACGCCGCCTCCCCTCTGTGCTGCAGCAGGCCAAATACACACAAGTGCAAAGACACACACACTTTAAAATGTGTTTCTTAAACTCGACTTTGTGAGAGGGACCATATACTTTCAAGTGTTTTCGTCTTTCAGGAAAAGTGGGGTTGAAAGACTCAGTAATGTGAGCAGCAGAGGAACAAGCAGTCAGGATCATTCAGGTTAAGCTCTTTGGCTCTCTCTTCATCCCCCACTTTATTGTTCCCAGTTGCCATGGAGAAAAACTATATATAACCATCTGGCTCTCCAGGTGCTGTCTAAATTCACCATCTTTTTTTTCTCTGTTATTTTGCCTTTCCGTTGTTTCCGCAGAGCAGGCACCATCTCGACTCAAGGGGAAAATCTGTCTGACATCCAGCTCCAGTGGCAGGAGGGAGACCAACCAAAACAACCAGGCTGACAGACCAAACACTGTCAGTTTCCCTTCGCCTTCTGGCCAGACTCCCATTTTCAAAAACCGGTGGCTTCGAAGGAATAATTTGTTTCACAGCCTAGTGGCCAGACACACAGCCCCAACACTCACAGCCCTTTAACGCCTAGAAGAAGAAGAGCAGCTTCGCCGCTCTGCTTCACCTTCCCTGTGTCGTATTACAACACGAGCGATGCCGTCACCTGTGGCTACATACAACAAGACTAAAGCACAGTCGGTGTGTCTGCATCTTCATTTAAAGCTCTTTCACTTCCAGCTCCGGTCTAAGTGATGGTACTTCTAAGTGAAGTACTTTTTAAGGTGTCCTGGTGGCTTAGAGCAGGAGTGTCACACAGTGGCCACGTAACAGTAAAGCAAATCGTCCAAATTGCTGCTTTGCTTGTGATGTCCTCAGAATGATACATCTGACATTCTGATCGACAGGATGGCATCATTTGTTACAAACTGCTGCCGCAAAAAGAACATTTTAAGGTTAGACTGGTTAGATTTAGGGTTAGGAAAAGCTCAGTGTGACTGGTTTGGGTTAAAATAAGAACTTGCTGAAGTCAGGGAAATCCTGTGTTGGTTAAAATTACTACTGTGTTAATGTTAGGGGTCAACCTTCACTGTTGGCAGGAAACAGGATGCAAACACCAGTCTCTCATGTCAAAGTCTGAGTTTTTGTTAACTCATGTCTCCACACCGACCTCATCCTCCTGCAGATTATGTCTAACAACATTACAATATTTTCTCCATTGCTCGTGGCATTTGCCAAAATCACTTGCAGTGTCATTTTTAACTGCATCATCCCTGCTTTGAGACCAGCCAAGAGCCTTCTTTGTATAGAGCAGTTCCCCACCTCTCTCTCTCTCTCTGCCCACAGCTGTCCACTAAAAAAAGCATAAAATGCCCAAAGAACTTACAAAAAGCACCCCCTTAATGTCACGCATGACATATAAAACCTGTTTTGCAATAAATGCAAACTGAGCTGCCAAAGCTGTCCTGAGGGAATATTTGGGGTCTGTGTGACAGGTGTCTCTCAGGAAAAACAGCTTTCCAGGAAACTGTCATTTTAAAGGAACAGTGGGACATTTTGGAAACACTCCCTTAAAGTTAGTTGAGAGGATTAACATCACTCTCCTACCTTCTTCTAAGATACGACACTGCTGCCATTAGATGGGTAAATTAGCGGCGGAAACAGCGAAGGCTCTGGTATATGTATGAATTAAGCAAAATGAGATACGTGTTAATTAATGAGCTTAAGTGTGGTGTTAAGCAGATTTTTCTCCTCAAGTAATTCTTGACAAGAGAATAAATAAATGCACGTTAAACTACTCCTTTAAGTGAGACTTCAAAAGCACTATCTGGGCTCCAGAAAATCTGGTTTAATAAATTTTAAGAGTGGTTGCTGACTCTCGCTCTTGGCAGTGAACTCAGTCCCTGTGCAGACCTTCCTTCACGTTTACGGTTCTTACCTTAGAGGCCCTTCGGCGGTCAGGACACTCCGGGTGCTGACACACCACCCAGTCTTCCTCCTGGACGGGTTTGTCATCTGAAACAATAACACACAAATCAACTTGACATCTCTCCTAATCACTAAATCACCAAAGCTGCCACCCAACCAGCTCCACAGCCCACCTTTTTTTGGCAAAGATGTAAAAGCATAATATAGACACCAAGACTGAAGTCGCTGTCTGTGTTTATCTACAGCCGTGGTGAAAAACAGGGAGGGAGAGTGTTTATGAGCAAGAAGCTATGCTGTAAGATAAAAAAGAGAAGTTTGCTTAAAGAGATTTCTTGAAGGAAAGGTCAACAGAGGGAAGAGGGTGGGTGTGTTGTTGGGAGTAGATGAAAGAGAAACGAATAACAGCCAAAGAGACGGGATGAAAATGGAGCAAATGAGAGGAAGCCCCCGATTCTGGTTTTTGTACAAACATGCACTGGGTGAGTTCGTTTACTCTCTACAATAACAAATGACCACTGTCAAACAAACCTCTAAAATCTCCTTGACTAGCTGGCCAGTGCTGCATTAAGGGTTTGATAAAAGGCAGTGTTTACATCTACATCTTCTACATGTACACACGTGATAAAGATATCATAACAGAGACCCTGAGCACACTAGTATTTATTTGTCTACATAATGAGAATAACAATGAAGACACACGCAGGAACGAGAACCTAAGAGCAGGGAAGGGAATCAGAAGCCCTTTTCAGATGCACTGCAGCCCTGAACTTGTCTAGACACAACCCAGAGGAGCTGAAAGTGATAACGTCTGGCCAGATATTACAAGGTCTTTACACGAGTAATGTCCAACTGAGTCCATATTTGCAAATAGAGCAAGTTACTGTCCAGAGTATTCACACAAAGCTCGTGGGCATGTTGATGACATTTCTTCATGCAACTAGTGTGAAACCTTTAAAATACAAACATCTGACAGTGAAGAAGGGTCGTCTACATGGAGACACCAACACCAAAAATATCAAACCGGAGAGATGACGAGATTCAGAAACTTCTGTCGTTAAGGGCTGACGCTGAAATCATCCTACATATTCAATGAACAACATGAAAAACAGTTGTGTAAGACCAAATTTCGAACGGCCTGCATGATCATCTTGTGTCCTGCCTCCTGTCTGGTCTACCCAGGTGCCGATTGTCACATAAACTGGAGTAATTTGAGAATATATCTGACATGGACAACCTCCTGTTGTGTGCTAAATGTGTGAAAAGGCAACTCTGGACATTGTCCGAAGAATCAGACCGGAACATTGTCATATGAGAAAACGGCTAGAAACAGCTGGGTGTGGGGGCGGCAACAGACGATACAGGTGCCTGTTGCAGAAAGGGATGGCAGGACTTTGTAGCAAAACCCTTCCAGCAGCTCTTTCCCCTTGAGTCATCCACTTGGTTACAGCTACACTCACAGGTCATGGGTGCTGTAATTGGTCCTTACCACAGAGTCCACAGCTTACCCTCTGGGAAGGGAAGGGTCAACCTGTCTTCAGTAAATTTGCTCAACAGTGGTAAAAACAAGGGTCTAGAGACATGGTAGAGGCTCTGTGAGCCAAAACATCACCAAAGTCTGGAAGATTTCTCATCTGGGAACAATGAATGTCTCCACAGAATGTTGTGCCAATCCATCCTGTAGATATGTCTCAGATTACTTGCTGGTACACTACTAAAAGCCAAAAAAATCAAAGTGTTGGCGCTACAGGAAAATTCAGGGGATTGCTAAAGTCAGTAGGATTAATCCTCTTTGTAACACAAATATCTCTACAAAACTTCATGCTACTTAATATAGGTCATTTAGATATTTACGTCTGGACCAAACTAGCTAAAAGCTCCTGTGAACACCTTTCAGCATTCCCACTGAGACAGTGTGCACTCTGCCAAACTCCCACCACTGCCAGCGGAAAAAGAGAAGAAGGGATTCCTCTGTGTCTCTGCTGTGCTGGGAGCAGTTCTCAGCTCTTACTGTGGTCTCTGCCAGGAGGCCCCAGGCTATCGGCCTGCTCAGGGTTTACAAGCAGCAGACTCCAGAGGGAGCCTCCAGATTTCGTCGAGTGTTTCCCAAAGAGGCGGAACCTCCTTTACCACAGTGAGACTTCATAGCTTTCCAACGGACAGATGTTACTTGGCCTCATCAGTGTGATTTCAGGTGCCAAGAACAACCCACCTTGACCCTTGTTCATCTGAACTTTTAAGATCCAGGTTAAGCTTGAAGTGGGGAAAAAACCCCAACATGTCTCAGTGAGGTGCTGGGCCACCACGTGCCACCAGAACAGCTTCACCTTGGCACTGACTCGTCAAGTCTGTAAGCTCTACTGGAGGGATGAGCAGTGTAAGCACCATTACCTATAAATAATAATAATAATAAAGGATTATTTTTCGAGATATGTTTTGCTAAGTACACACGCTAATTTCTCTTTAGCCAGTCAGGCCTCTCAAGCTACTACAGAGCTCTATACCAGAGTTTACGCTAATGTTAGCGGTGCTGTCCTGCTGTGTTGGGCTTTCTCATGTTAAAGGTGCAGTGAGGAGTTCTCCTGTAAACTTTGTTTACATTCAGTATTACTCTCCAAACTACACTGTGGGAAACCTTGAAGCCAAACAAAGATAATAAATGTAGTTCCTTTCTAACAAAACAGCTGTAGGACTAGTGCTTCTTCAGTTCAAACCCTGCTTTATTAGCCTGCAGTCTTCTTCCTCCTGATTTTGTTGGCACATGGCTGCATTATCACCACCTGTAGACTAATGGAAAAGTGGAAAACCACTGGTGATGTATTTTGTGTATGTGTGCACCCTCGTGCAGGTGCACTGGGAAAAAAAAATGCCAGTCAGCTGTTACAGAGTCACATTTATGAGAAGTAGCTGCTTTTCTTTTTTTAAGTATATGTAATATTTTTGGATTTTCACCATTTGTCTGATAAAAAAAGTCATCGGAAGATGATCAAAAAAAATATGATGCCACTTTTCCTTATTTCCCAATATTTCATAGACCAAACAATCTGCAGATTTATCAACAGCCACTTGTTGCCATTACAGTAAAACGTGCTCCTCCTGGTGCACATCATCATTATGACCGTCAACTGCATCTGAGCAGCGCTAGACTGGAAATCTTGACCTGGAACATTAATATCATTACATCTGGATGCAGGCTGAAACCCGTGGCCCAAGATGCAATCTATAAACACCACCACATAACGCCTTGCAGAGCTCACTCATGTTCTCCTTTGGGCAGGGAAGGGCCGTGCACACGTTTCTCCAACATGTATTTATGAGGAACATTCTCTGTTTGGTGAGACTTTATCATGGCGCATGCAGAGGGTTTTGATTCATCATGATTCTGCTCCTCTCTTCATTTTCACTTCATGTTTCTCAGAGCCTCAACACCCCACACCCCCCATGTGTAATGTAATATACACTTCCTTGTTAAGAGATAGTTATGAAAAGACTCCTGGGAGACAAACACAGATGGCAAGCAGGCAGGATGGTGCACGGACAGGGAAGGCTGGCAAAGAAATAGTCCTATCATGTGCAGGACAGCAGAGAGAGAGAAACATTAGGCCGTAGAAGAATGTGAATATATTGAGAAGAAGGTGAGAAAGCCAGGTGGGGACATTGGACCTATCAGCATGCTCTGGGTAACAGATGGATACATCAGTAGGCAGGAGCAAGACAAGGAGCTTAATTACCTCTGTGCATTATTTATTTTAAATATTCTTGCTGTGTAAGTTTAATTTGTAAAATAAATATAAAGCCTTCAGTAATTTCCTCTGAACTGTCGATCACAATTAGGTAGATGAAATACTAAATCTGTTTTTCAGTTGAATCATATTTAAGTTCCAGAAAACCCCCTGTTAAGAGGTTTTGCTTGAAGTTCAATAAATGTGTGATGTTTTCAGTCAATGAGTGATTGTGTTAAATAACTGTGATCTCAATACCCAACAAAATAATGGTGATTATGATGTTTGCTATAATGGTGCAGCCCTACTTAATGTTATTTGTAGCTTCCTGGAAGAGTTGCTTCACATGTTCCATATAAACCTATGAATATCCAACATGTCAAACAAAGGTTTGGTGAATAAGGAACCCAACACGTCCACCTGAAACCTCTACAGGTGAATGATTCGGGGCCCTGCGGAGCAGACACGAGCAGGTTGCAGCTGTTTCTAATGCTGAGGCCTCGGTGGCAGCGGTGGCATGACTCAGGCCTCCCGCTTAATGTTGTTTCACCTCCATAGTAGTTAAATTGGACACATGTGCATCACACACCGCCCTGCCCCCTCCCTCCGCCACATCTGAGCAAACCTAAGGTCCCCACGTATAAAACTGAAACCACAAAACAAGTGTAAACTGTTCCAGAGAGGGGTGGAGGAGCAGTCAGCGGGTTTCAATGCAGAAGATGAAATAAACACAATGTCTGATTTACTCATTCTGGATTTGATTCATGACAATGAAAACACCATCCTCCAGTCCCTCGGTGCATATCTGGGGCCTACGTGGCTCTTACAGTATTAGACAAAAACCCAATACCCTGTCACCGTATTAAAGAGGGGTCATGAGGAGGATTACTGCATAGCTGGAATTTTTTGGGGCATTTATGTCAGAAAGTCCAGTAACTGGTCAAGTACAAGTTGATTATTATATAACAGTGTGTCCTTTTATGTTAAGCTATTGAGTTTCTTGGTGCTAAACTTCAAGTGAAATGTTGTGTTCTTACTAAAACCTGAGGAATGCCAGTGTGTACTTGTACACATAGGGACGTTTTAGACTGGCCCAGTGGACGTAACAGGAAGATAGTGAAACTCTAATTAGACTTCAACAAACAACCCAACTGTGTCCACATCAGTCTATCTTACACAAAATACTTGACAATTTGCCTCTCGTTCACTCATTTATTCACACACCGATGGCGGCGGAGCTGTCGTGCAAGACGTGGAGCGTCTTGCTCAGCAACACTCTGACATGTCGACAGGAAAAGCCGGGATCTGAACTGCTGGGAATGTAGCAGGGAAATAGTGACAAGCAAGAGAACAGTGTTTTAGAGCTGATAAAGGAAATCAAGGGACTGCTTTCTGTCCTGTTCTAAGGGTCAGTATCTTAAAGCTGAGAGCCTCCATGGCTGAGCACAATGACGGGTTTGGGAAATGTTTTCAGTGGAAGCTTGGGGCTTAACTACAGAGATGATGAAAAGGTAAGGATCAAAGCCTCACTGTGCCTCTGTGGCTCTCCTCTTTTCAGGCTATGCCCAACAGGCTCCGTCCTTAAACTGACCAGAAAGCAGGCAGAACAGGCTGGCTGGCTGGCAGAGAGCAGAGGATCAACAACATTCCTCCACGGCCTTGTGTTATCACTTCCCCTTCACTAATGGCATAAATTGGGCGGCACAGCGGAAACCAAGTGCACACATCACGCCACATCAAAAGAACAGTGAGAGGAGACAGCTGTGCACGTCTTCACTGGTAAATATTTCATCTGTGGAGCTCTTTCCTTCTCTTCTCACTCATGTGAGGCGGTCTTCATGCCAGGTCACTGAGCACTGTCCACACAAAAACAACCTTTCCATGATGGAACTGAAATGAGCTCAAAATGGATCAGATCATCCTAGTAGTGAAGGCAATGTCCATCCCATGTTAACTGTTACACAGGATCAATGAGGTTTGCTTCTTTTTCCATTATGCTGAATAATCTGGATGCTTTAAATACAACGATTTTCCTCAAGCAAGCACTTCCTCTGGCTGTGGATTAGCCCTCCACCCCTTCTTACCCTTCAGCCTTCTTTGTTCTTATATTACTCCTTTCTTTCCTTCCATCACTCCTTGCTGCTTGTTTCCTTTCATTGCTATTTTCCTTCCTCACCTCATTTCTTATTTTTTTTCCTCTCTATCAACCTTTCTCACCTTTTTCTACCTTTACAATTTTCTTTGTCACCTTTTTTGTATCTTTAAATGCACTAATATTTCAATGTTCATCAACTCAGTGATCACTCTGTTTTTGGCAGTGTATCAACTCTCCTAATGTCATTTCTTCAGAAATGATTTTTTTCTAGTTAAAACTGATTTTTATCTTTAACAAATAAGCAAGTTGCTGCTTCTGTCATTGCTGCCCTGTGTTATTCTTTACAACGTTAACAGTAAGTTAAAGGAGCCTTGCTAGTGATGTTTTTCTTTTGCTGATATTGCACATGTGGCCCTCGTTACCGTACTGAGGAACAGCATATAGTTTTGATAAAGAAAACTATTTCTGAAGCATGTTTTGTCTTGAGTTCATTTACACTGGAAAAAAAAAATTGCTTAAAATTGTGAACTGTCTGTAACACTGAAAAAATTATAATAATAAAATCAAGATTAAACCTTTTTGGACATGTCGCCCATTCCTACATGTTAGTATGTTAACATACTCTAATTAGCTTTAAAAAAGAAGTACAGCCAAGGCTGCAGCAGGGGTGAGCTCCAAATGGGGATGGCTTGAAATGAGTACGAGGTAGAGAAATTATCAAATTCGTTTTAGTTCTAGTCTCAAGTCATGGTTAAACAGAAGACTATTTAGATAACGGTAAGCAACCTCAGCCAAGAAGGACCTACAATAAAACATGTCTAATATCTAATTCAATATCTAATTTGATGCAATACCAATCAGTGATGTTTAACAACAAGGAGAAATATGTGCATATGAGAAGTTATGTACAGCAAATTCTTCTCATATGAGAAAACTGAAAAGTATGACATGCAGTACACTGATGGTCTGAAGACTGATCTAAAGAGCAATGCCAGCAGATATAAAGAAAGAACAGATGAATAGAAACAACCCACTGCACAGTCACTCAAGTACAAAGCCACCACTTTGGTGATTCACTTCATTTCCCAGCTTACCGCACAGATCATGGATCACGTCCAGGGATGTGGACCAGGAGTAGCGCTCTATTCCCACTTGAGTGAGAGAGGACGGCAGTGTCTCCAGCTCATACGCTCCACGCTTCTTCCAGTACAGGAACATCGTCACTTCTTCAACTAGCTAATGTGTTATAATAATTAAAATCACTTAACTGCTCATTGCTCTGACACTGATGTTTGGATCTGACTCATCCCACAGTTGTTGTTGAACCGATATACCTAACCAGCCTCTGACCCACCAAGAACTTCCACAAACAATCAACTTACCCCAGTCATCAACCATCTTTACAACAATCCAGCTCAACTTTAAACTCTGCCAGCTGCCAATATGTCCATTCAAATTCCCCACCTACACATTCACCTCATTCAGCCGAACCACATAACGCTTCAAACCTTCTATCCAAGTCGGATTCTACTTCAAGGCTGTTCCAAGACAGCAGAGCTCCCTTAAGAACAGTCCATTACCTCTCCAGGGGACCAGATTATTGTTTTTAAACCTGGAATAAGCTCTAGCACTGCCATCCAGGTTTTAACAAGCAATTATTAAATAGGCAGCAAGTGCTATTATTGTCCACACTTCTGTCAACAAATCAAAGACTAGTGTCAGCGTGTCTCTGAACCTTCCTCTTGATGCTTCTTCCTGTTGATTTCTTTCAGTCCTCCACTGAAAGCCACCCACCGTGAGCCGTCAAGCACCAAACGCTGCCCTTTCTAATTATTTAACCAAGCTATTTCTGACTAAATTAAAGATGTCTGTCTTCTAAAAGGTGTTGCAAACCTATGTCCAGCATCAAGTTAAATGTCCTCTGCTGTTGCCTTCCCTGAGCTTCAATTATATCCATAGCAGAGTTTCTCAAGCTGTACAAAACTTTTGTGTGAGGCAAGCTGCTCATGTTTGAGCACTGTGTAGGTTTTCCTGGCGACGGGGGGGTTCTGCCCACTTCATCAGACAAGTGTTGTATTCATGCAGAAGTGAGTTGCATGCTGGGATGGTCAGTCTGGGCCAATGCCTTTTGGACTGGGGGACACAAAGATCTCTTTAAACTTCCTCCTACATCCAAAGTGGACTTTCTTTATGTTTTGCACAAAACTGTAGGCTGACATTTTCCTGCATTAATTAGTGCCCATGCCCTTTATGTTTCCTGAAAGATTTATTCCTTTTTATGAATGCACCATCTCTGCTGTGAATGAGCCTAGTCATTTCTGTGGAGGTACAATGCAGATGTTGGCCTCTTGGAGATGAGAAGCACCAAATGAGCGCAAGGAGTCCCATTACAAGACGTTTATCTGAGACTATGTGCTCCACTTCTCTAATATCTAAGAGTTAAAACAACATGAAGTTAGATAATTCTAGTCATAACATTTCCTCAGTGATGCCTAACGGCTGATGCTATTATGCTTCTAAAATGAGAGAAGAAATTCTGTGAGAATGTACAGTGCAGGCCGGGGGAAGGGAGGCACGCTGTCACACACAAGGACCCACATGAGCAATTTCGGGATAAGAAATTAGAGAGTAGGATGGGAGCCGGGTTGCTGCTCAGCTCTAGGCTGTGCAGACATATGGTAGTAATCTAAAAAGCAGCTTTTTTGCATGCGGCTTCGCTTTTAATGACGAGAGCGGCGTCCAGCATAAGAACTAGGCTTCAGATACAAGGGCTCAATTTCACCTACTGGAGAACAGCATTGCCACGATACTGGCGTTTCTAACATCAATATAGTACCTAGAAAAATATTAATATTCAATATCATGGGTGAAAGCTGACACCAGATTGAGGGCATAAGATTTTACATTTTATTCAAAAGATAACAAGACTGTAATGTGACATCAAGCTTCTCCTTTCTTGGCTAGTAGCAGAGAACAGCAGAATGGCTGCAGCAGACATCACCAATAGATATGATTCTTGTACTTCTTCACTCATGCACCGGAAGTGCCTGGTGTATAAAAAGAGCTTAGAAGAGGCTACAGAAATAGCTAGGAGAAGGGAAATCTACATCCATATCTCAGGCAAACAGTGAATGAGCTAATTACTGGCTACACATGAGATGCCCATGTACAGTGCAACACGTGGTAGAACACAGCAAACACAAACTACACAAGATCTTTGCTCAGTAGGAACAGAGATTCTTCTGGTTCTGTTACCTGGTGTCCCTGTTTATATTTGGAGTACAAGTACTGCGCTTCATTTTTAAAAAAATATAATGAGTGAAAGATGGAAAATGTAAAACTTTAATCAATTTTTTTTATTACAAGTAAATTTAATTTCAAATCAAAACTGCTCACTTAATTTTTTTTGGACAAATGTATTTCCTGTCCTCTAAACAACAACTGAGTACTAACTAATGTTGACTAATACCTGTGTGATACAGAAACACCAGGCAGTGTGCCTAGACTGAATGAACTGGCTTCTCAACAGAATCACACTCACTAAAGTATTAATGGTGTGTTGAGAAAGGAGTGTGTGAGCGGCTGCAGTACAGCAAGACTGTAAATGAGCCTGTTGAAGTGTGCCCACCGTAGGGAAA
>NW_018128092.1:150506-181215 GCF_001952655.1 Monopterus albus | reverse complement strand
GTGCATTTGAAGGCTTGTGTGTGTCCATGTGGAGGAGTTTTGGGGGTTATATTTAGCAAGGTGGCCCATCAAACAAACCGAGGTTAACCCTTCACTGGTAAACTAAGACTAGCAGTAGTTTTAAGACTTCTCTGTGTGAATCCTCTAAAAGAAAACAGGCAAATGATTTAAAGCCATTTCTGTCTCATCAAAGGGCCTCTCTAAAACTTCTTCCAGCCAGACAGTGTGTTCTCTGTCTTGGATACAGGGAATAATAAGCACAGGCTGTGCCTGAGCATTCGTCTGCATAACTGCCATTTTACTTCTAACAAGAACAAAAGCCTAGAGCCATACTAGCAGCTCTATAGTGAACAAAGTGACACCGGGAACCTCCAAGTTGTGTTTTCTGGAAGAAAAAAAAAAACCCATTCGAAATCCCATTGAGATTTTTAATCAGCAGCTAAAAATCCAGCCTTGGAAAACAGCAGTTTTCAATAGGATACTGTGAGTTTCACTACATTTGATTACATATAGTTCTTTACATGAATGTCAGTAATATGTTCTGTAATGTTTTTGTTTTTACTGGCCTTTATTGAACGCCATTTCTGGGAAATGGCGTTCAATAAATTCTCATCTTGATCAACTGATGCCGGTCAACTGGTGGGAAAACTGCAGGTCCTGAGCCCAGGGATGGCTGTAACTATTACACATCTTCTTATGTTTTTTACAACGTAAAAGGTTGAGAGATGTGATACTTATATCAAACACACAGTGCTACCTGGGCGGCCAACGCCCAGAAGAGTCTAATCCATTATGATGGCATGTAATATGCATGCCGCTGTGTTGAAAAGCGATCACTGGAACTGTAGTTTTTCTGATGCTAACCACAAAGGTTTCAGCTTTCAGCAGTAAGTGTTGTAGTGGTTGGTGGCTTGTCTCAGAATATGAACACATAACAGCAATAAAACATGTTGGTCAGCACAGTATCTCAAACTCTCGAGGCCACCGTCTGCAAAGTTGGGGTCAAAGTTCAACAAATGTGAACTTTCTGTGCACCACATAGTTCTATGCAGTCGGTGTAGCAAAACACATGCACAATAATGATGATGCATAAGCAAAAGCTGCTTTTCTGCAATAATGTTAACCATAAGGTTGTACTTTGGCACAACATTGCTTTGAGCTAAATGCTAATGTGAACATTTAGCATTTGTGAGTTTTTTTCCCAAACAAAACATTTGCCATTTTACAGACCTTATTGAATTAAAAACATTATTGAATTAAAAAATCCATAATGAACATGATCATTTACACCTGCCCAAGTATGTTTAATACTTATCTTACCAGACAATGTCAGGTGTTCACCATATCAATAACGTGGTGTTGGCATGCTCGCACTGGCTAATTAGCTCTCATCTCTCATTTTCTATACCACTTAGCCCCGAAAGGCGGGGTACACCCTGGACAGGTCGCCGGTCCATCGCAGGGCCAACACATAGACGAACAACCACGCACACTCACACCTACGGGCAAGTTAGAGTCACCAATCAGCCGCATGTCTTTGGACAGTGGGAGGAAGCCAGAGTAGCCGGAGAGAACCCACACAAACACAGGGAGAAATGCAAACTCCGCACAGAAAGGTCACGAACCCGGGACCTTCTCGCTGTGAGGCAACGGCGCTAACCACCGCGCTACTGTGCTGCCCACTGGCTAATTAGCATTAAATGCAAAGTAATGCTGAAATTATTGGGAATGTTTTGCAGGTTTCTGGTCCTAAATATAAGTATTGGAAAAATTTTTAAAAATTCACAAGACAAAAGTTCAGAGATCACCAAAAGTCCACTTATGAGAATTTTACTTAAAACCACAAATGCCATTGTCATGGCGGTGCTACAGGAGGCATTTGAAATGTTTAATTAGTGACACCCTATGCACTGATATATCAACAACCTTGCCAGAAGCGAAGTGTGTGCAGGACCATCCCCACTGAGTTTATTACTAGGAGACGTCATAATTTAACAGTCCATCCTTAAACCAGCGATTTAGAGGGGCACAACAACCACTCTTCAACTTGTTGATATGAATAATCCCATAATTGAAACAATCTGGTTAAAATTGCGGTGGGGGAGGACACTGAGAAGCCAATAACAGGGCCAACGGGAATCATAAACACTTATTGCATAAAAGTACAGTTATTGTCATGTGGAAAGCTGCAATATGCATAAACACTCATTTAGCTGGGGTGGAGGTTATACGTGTGGAAGGACCTGTTCATTTGCTGTTATGTTTCTGGAGTTAAAGAAGGTGTATGTATTTGTGTAAGTGACCCCAAGAAGGGCCCTTTAATTACTGGCTGAACAGTTGGAAGAGAAGCTGTTCACTGTTGGTTTATTTACATCCTGATGAGGCCCTGAAAGGTTTTTGATCATATTAGTTGTCTAAATGTGTCTGATTGATGTGATTCAAAGATTCTAAAACCATAACATGAAAATTTAAATGCAAAATTTCCATGTATAAATGCAAAGCAATCAGAAAATGCAAAACAACAGAGTAGGACAGGCACAGAGATCCTACCCCCCAGGGCAAAAAAGCCGACCACCATCTGAAATTTGAACCCAAAATTCCCAGTGTGACGCAGTGTTCCTCAAAATACTGGAGAAACTCTCATTTATGAAAATGACTTCATCTGTGACTGGAACCAGCAAAACTGACACTGTAACGAAGTACAGACAGCCTCACCACCTGTCACACTCACCTGTTTAGTGAGCCTGAGCTGCACTAAAGGAATAGTTCAACATTTTGGGAAATCTGGTGGATACAAACACATTTACTAAAGACACTGCAAGACTGTCAAGTTTATCTACTGAAGAAAAGGCTAACTTGTGGTCTCTAAGCAGTTTTTGAAGAAAAAATTACAATTGAAATGACCACCAGAGCCATGAAATGCAAACACAGTACAGGGCCTTCATAAAGCAAATAAAGATTGTCAAGATGAGCTGCAACATTATAAAGCTAGGATCTTTAGTCTTGAGCAGTTGCAGAGAAAAACAAATATGAGATCAAACTGTGACCCAGGGGCCCATCAGGAAAAGGCAGAAATGCAAAGAGGGAAAACTGAAAGGAAATTACTGGCAGAAAAGACAGTGGAACAATAGAAAGACAGCCTGAAGAAGGAAGTTTGAACTGTACCAAGCCACGAGCCATGCCAAATTCACTAACACATATAACATGACATGTTGTGGGGGCGCCTGTGGCTTTGGCGCAGTGGGTAGAGCGGTCGTCTCACAACCAGAGGGTCGGAGGATCGAATCTCGGTGCCTGCAGTCCACACAACAAAGTGTCCTTGGGCAAGACACTGAACTCCAGTTAGTTGCCCCCGATGGTTAGAACCATCGGTTGAGTTGACGCCACAGATGGCTGCCTCGGTTCTGTACCGGAAACAAATTCCTTGGCCAATAAAGGTGATTATTATTATTATTATTATTATTTTGCATATGCACCCAGAGTATACAAGTCAAGTCAGATCAGTGTGCTGCCGCACGCTGCAGCCTGGCCCTGCTCAAACCCCCATAATTCTGCTAAAGAAAACCACCACAACTTAAGGTTTGTTCAGTAGCTGGACCTTTTGACCATGTCACATGATCTTTAAATGGTCTTATAGTTGTCTATGCATTGCAGCACACTCAAAGCGCTTTCACACTTTTTGGCCATTCACCCATTCGCACTCCCAAACACTCACATATTCACACACCAGTGTCATCATCTTGCTTTAGGACACTTTGACATGTGGACTGGAATCGAACAGCTAATCTTCCAGTTAGGACATGACCCACTCTACCTCCTGAGCCACAGCCGCCCAAGTCTGCTTAGCTGCTGAAGAACTGTAAATGTTTAGTGGACAAAGCATCGACAACTCCATGTAGTCTATCTGCTGACGAAGATCGTGTGATTTGATCAGACTCCAACAGCTAGTAAATGAACCATGTGCTGTTTCCATTGCCAGGAACCAAGTGTGAACCTCAGCTGAATCACGAGTCCTTAATGCTAAGGCAAATGGAAATCTGACCACCTACAGCTCCATGCAAAACCCATCAGCTCATGAAGATCATGTGCTCCAGAACAGCTACATTACTAAATAGGCCTGGCAGTGGGACTTCTTTCTTTCTTGGCTCCTTTTGAAAGATCAGAATTCCATCTGCCGAGGAAGATGCCATGAATAGACATTGTGGTCCATAGCTTTGAACCTCAGCCTGGAAATCTAAGCAGCTGCAATTCCATCAGCTTCCAGCAGCTACTAAATGGACCTCGGGGTGAGATTTACACTTACAATGATTCATTGAGGAATCATTTAGGCCAAAATCGTGTCTCTAATTTGACAGTGTCGTTAATCTGCAGAATATCTGCAGTCACACTAACATCTGGTCAATAAAAGATACCAATAATATTCCAATATAAACACAAAGGTGCCTCAAATTACCAGGATAAAGTGCTGGACTATAAACTAACAAACAACACACTCCTGAATCCGCTGACCTAATGCACCATGTGCCACTGTGTCCTGTCTACAGACTTCGACTTTACCACCAGTGAACCAGTTAGTAAAGAGCGGCTGTTTCTAGTCTGTGTTTTTGTTTTTCAGTGGTGGACAGACCAGACAAGACATCTGGTCCCAGATTAGACCAGTGTGTTTAAGACAAGCTTAAGACTCCAGTGGCCTGGAACATTGAAGGTTTCCAGACTCAACCAATTAAAGCAGCTAGACTTTAACTCCATGCTTGCCTCAGAGTATGAACTGCCAGCACTGCACATCACAGGCCTACATGTAAAGCCAACAGGAGAGCTTAAAAACCTGAGGTTGCTTCTGTGTGAAGTACAGACCTGACACCATTAGTCGGTTAATTGATCAGAATCTTAGTTTGGAAAAATAATAATTGATAACCCTTTGTCATTTTTTAAAAATGAAAATAAACATTCGCTGGTTCCAGCTTCAACAGGCCTACATCAGCCTGGCCTCTTGGAAATCACAGTAAGCACCATTAGTAAGCTGCAGTCACAGAAAAGCTCTGGACTCTGCAGTTTTGACTTTAATCTGAATTATGATCTGGGAAACAGACGAGCTCGATGGCAGGTCTGAGGGAAAAGTACAATAAATAGTGTAGGTTGGAGATTTACAAGAGGCAATATCTATCATCTGAGTGTATACTGAGTTGTCTCAAACCATTCATCAAGAGGAGAACTCTAGATCAGTGTATTCTCCCCTCTGACTAAAATACCCCTGCCTCCAGCTGGGATAATTGCTCAGCCAAATCCAGTCATCAACTTTGTTGACTGGAGGAAAGAATGAAACAAAGATCTGGTGCCTGAGGGTCAAAGCCATGCAAGCGCCTCAGTGTTCCCCTTCCTGTCTGACTCCTTAAAGAGCAACTAAGAGCACTGAGACAAATACACAAGGTGTGAACAGCCATTCAGGTGATTCATTATATGATGCTGATGCACCATTAAATGAATAAATAAATAAGATACGGATGGCAGCTAAAATGGAAAGGATATTGAGCTGAGCTCCAGTTTTTACTTACTCAGTCGTAATCTGAGGCCAAGCCAGCTCCTTGGTGGCGATTTGTGCAGAACTGAATTCATGATCCGCTTGTTTGGGACCATCTATACACGCAATCCTTCTTGAAAAATGTCCTGGACCAACAGCAGCTCCTCGCAGGTCTGTGTCGGCGCTAATCACCCACTAATGTCTAACTGGCCGTATTCGTTATGGCATTTTCATATTCTCCACATTTCTGATGTCGCCCTCTTCTAAAACGCAGTGCGCCCAGGCTGTAGGATCCGGACCGTGGCGAGCACAAGCTGCACAGTGAACGCACGGAAAAGAGCGGAAAAAACGCATCCCTCGGTTCAAACGCCGAGAAGTTACCACATATAATGAGTGAGGTTCAGCTGGGAGCTGGACGCCGCGCTAAGCTGGTAATAACCTGTTGCTGGCTGCCCACAGAAAAACCTCCTCGACGTCCAACGAAAACGTTTGTCGGTGAAGAAAGATCGGTGCAGGAATAGGATTATGGGGGGGGGGAAGCCTCTTCGGGCCCTTAGAGCAGCCAGTCCGTGGACGGATCCCTTCTACCAACTTTCCACATGCATTTAAAGTTGAAATCATATGCTGCTTCGTCTCGCCGCCTTCTCCGACCAACCATCGGCTCTGCTCCATTCATTCACACAACCTGGGTCCACAAAGACTCACTGCGGTTTCTCTCTCAACAGGCGCAGTGTGGCAGCTAGAGGCGCCAGAGACGCAAAAGCACACAGGACCACGTCTAAGAGCGTCCGCACATGGATAGATGGTGGAACCAGGGGCCCCAAGAACCCCGGGGGCCCTGAGTCAGAGCCTCAGTATGAAATGACTAATATTTCTCGTTTGAACGTCAAAGACCTGTTTATACACAAACCACCATAAAGAGATACAAAATGAAAGCAAAGACATGAAAAATGACCATATCAGACACAAAACGACCACTGAGAAACCAGAGATGTAGAGTGATCGTAAAGAGACCCAAAATGACCCCAAAGAGAAACATAACAGTCATAACGTGACAGAAAATGATTATAAATGAACATAATATGATATAGGGACAATAAAAATGACCACATCCTGCAAGAGGTGGGGTGCAGCAGATAGAGAGGGGGTGTTCAAACAGCCCACTTACCTTACCGAAGCAATTCTCCAGTGCATGAGCAGATGATTACAACCAAGGTCTTGACTTCCTCTAACCAGATCATGTAAAGGTCAGTCTACAAGCAGTGACAAGTTATTTATTTCATGTTTCATAATGAATATAAAAGCAAAGAGTTATTCAGTATTACTGGACTGTATCATGACCATTTAGTGCAACATCAACAGGAAAACAGCAGCATCAGGAAAAAAATCCTCCATTGTTTATTGTTTAAATTCCACATGTGCCTACGGAAGAAACTGTAAACATGTTGCATTTACAAAACCTCTTGAATGTCTTTTAAGCGAAGTAACTAACTAAGGTACAACAGTCAGCAACAAAAACAGCAAAACCTTTGGCATAAAAACAACATACTGACAAAACCGGCTCTTAGTTTGTAAATCCATTGCCTACAGAAAACGCCATGTTCGTACCACTGCCTGGCCCTGTTCTTTACTTGAGTGTTGCATGTGAGCAATAAGAGCATAAACAGTCACGGCAGTGGAGATTTTATCCCATAATACAACGGTCATAATGAACAAACTAGTGTCTGAATCAGGAATTATACTGCACCCCGGTACGGACTGCTTATGGCCATAGCCTGCAAATCTGCATGATGTAAGACTAGATGACAGTAAAACAAATCAACTGTAACAACCACCTGTGACACAGGTCTAACAAACTCCTGACAGCCACAAAACTATGTTGTTTCTCAGTAATATTTGGCAGGTTCATGTATTCGGTTTACGAATGTCACAAAGAAGCATCAAATGAGACATGACGTCCATGTGAAACTCAAAACTCCTCCACTGCGCCATCAAATGTATGCACAGTAGCAGGTTGTAAGCCAGTGGGAACACCCGAGGTTCTCGAAAACAGAAGGTGTGCCATCGTCTCCTGCAGAGTCTGGAATCCTGGCAGCCGGACTGAATCACAAAATAAAAGCTGCCTCCAATCATCCTCAGTTCTGTACATTCAAAGGCCAAAGCTTTGGCTTAAGACACCAGTCAAAACTGTAAAGGGAAATACACAGATGCTTTGTAGAAAAACTCATTACACCCCCGTTTGACTGGATCTCACCAGTCCCTTGAAGAATCGCAACTTTCCTGCACCGGTGAGATCAAAACTGTAGTGGGTGGTGACGTAGGGCGTCTCGTCCTCAAAGCCAGGCTGAAACAGAGGCAAATGGATCATAAACAGAAAGCTCCGGGCAGATGCATGAAGGAACAGAACCACTTGTGATTTGTGATACTGGGTTGTAAATATAAAGCTTGACGCGACTTCAGCTGTCCTCTGACCTGTGCTGTGAGGACGCAGGAAGGCAGTGTCACGGCTCCCAGCAGGAGACAGTTGACCTTACGAAGGACGGAGGGATCGACGGGCGTCAGCAGAAAGTACAGACCTCGTGTCATGTCAATACCTCGGAGCACACCTGCAACACCTTCCCATTAATCATTCTGACACAATAGAAATGACTTGTATTATACATGTTGTACAGTTTTAATGAGTTACATTGGAGAAAGAGTCACACTGAATCTAAATATCTGTGTCTGTTATGGCCCTGGCCTTTTCACTGTCTTCTTCTTCTTCTGTCTAATAATTTCTTAGCATGCAAATTAGTATGTGCAGATTCCCATTTAGAATTTGTTCTTCAGTTGCTGCACTCGCTTCTCAGTCCGCCTCCCTCTTTGACTGACTAGACTGGTATTCCGATCCCATGCTCTGATCCCGTGCTGCACCTGATTTCACCAGCTCGGCTCTCATTCAGACCGGCTGTGATCTCTTGTGAGCAGTTCGCCACTTCGTCTCTTTTCTGTTCTTTTGTGTTAGTGTGTCTCATTTTATGTAGTCGCTTTTAGTGTCTTCTTGTCTATTAGTACTTGACTCCGCTTTACTTGCTCCATGTACGTTGTACTTTGTCATTTGTGTTGTGAGGGACTTGTTTCTGTGTTCGCTCAGTAGTTTTGTACCTTTGCTTTTTCTTACTGGGCCCTTTGTTCTCTTTTATTGCCTGTTTCTGTTACTTTTATTGGTTTTGTAAAACACTCCAATAATTTTAATAACTAACTTGAGTTAACCATTTACATCTGGTTACTTGTGTTACTTCCTTTTTCCCCAACGAGCTGGGTAACGCTGCCTCTGTGCAATTCTCTTTGAGTTATGAGTCCATGATGGAGGAGTGCTTGCTTAATCATCGCTAGTGTGCTTCACACAGATGGTCGGACAGGACACTTACCAAAGCCCACACATGGACAGATGGGAGCCTGGGAGAGCAGGACTGGACCGCCCCTGCTTGTTACCTTCTCTCCCAGGCAGCACAGTCCCACCAGGCTGGCATTGGCAGCATAAAGCATGTGAGTGGGGACCACCTCACAGTGGATCACGCCTACAGCCATGGCTGTATGGGGCACCTATGAGGGGGGATGACGGTTAGGTCCATGTAACAACACAACTTTATATTTAATGCTCATCTAACACTCAGCAAGAAGGACTTTGTCTTGGTGAAAGTTTACAGTGTGCAGCAGAATATGCAGCAGATACAGTCTGATGTGAACAATGTGTTGCTGTTAAGGCCTTCCAAGTATCACTCCTCTTTATACTCGTTTTTGTGAATACTGACCCCATAATTCAGACAAGTTGAATTAAATTCTGGCAGTTATTTTCTGAAGGTGATAATAAACAGACTGCTATCAAGAATACAGCCACAGTATGATCCTTCCCATGTACCTGGTATGGGGTCAGACTGTGTAGAGGTCTGACTGGTCCAGGATCAGGAGACTGCAGCTGACTCAAGTTGGCCAGCAGTGCCAGCTCTCTATGTTCATTAGTGCGCTGATGTTTCCTGTTAAATACAGCAGCAACAATAGAAAGCCAGTGGTTTTCAATACTGAAAGCGCTCATATATTAATGCAAACAACAGCCGATCTGTGGTGCACTCACGCTGTTCCCTGACATCCCACTCCTTGAAACTCTGACTGCACAATGAGGTGAGTGTAGCCTTTGGGGGGACTGTGGCTCTCTGTAAGCTCATCCAGAGCCGTCTGGGCAGGTGGGTACGTCAGGCAGCCCTGTGCCGTCCTCAGAAACTCTGGACTGAGGGCAGGACACTGCATCGTACCACTATGACAAAGCTGGACGACATGTGAGACCGGGAAGAAGCGGATCATGTCCACTAGCAGTTGGAATCCAAATCCTGTGGACAGTGAACAGGCGCACATGTTCAGACACTGTTTACAACTAACATACTTCTTGTAATCCTTCACTTCACTGCTGACCTTTGACCCAGCCCATGGTGTTGATAATGACGGGCGTCTCTCTGCTTTTGGAGCGTCTACGCCACAAGGACTTCAGGGATTCCAGGTAGCGCTCTAAGTCCGACTCGCATGACGTCTGACCATAATAAATCATGTGCTCTGGTGTGCGCTGATGTGTGAAAGGAGGACCTGAAAAACAGCTCAGTGTAAGTCTACTAATCCCTGCACTAATAGAACAGGGGCCGTGTTACAGAAACTGATGCTGATGTGGTCTGAGTCCAATGATGAAGAGGAAAGACAACAGGATGGAGACAACTCACAGCTCAGAAAATGACAGAGCAAATATGTCCCACTTGGATAGATGGAGCAGATATTCTAACTCTAAATGGTTATTTTGTTGTTTAAAGAAATGTCAAAACTTAATAAGATAATGTCGTTCCAATCCTAGGACAAAATTTTCACAAAGTTCCCAAATCAATAAATCATAAACAAAATGTCATTAAAACACAAATGCCTCTTTCCAACCACAGTAAGGCTGACACACAACAAACTACAACCTAATTTTCCCAAAAAGGAGCCATTTTGGCCGTGAGACGGCGGCGCAGGGGACTGTCTACAAAGTGCAACACCAAAAAGAGATACTATAAAAATATTCAACAGCTTCGCTCTTAGACACATTTTTCCAAATTAGATGTTGTAGTGCAACCAACAGGAGACCAGTGATGTGTGATGTTGGCGACGCTACCCTGAACGGTGAAAAGTACACAGTAAACAATACAATTTGACAGCAGCTTCCAAAATGCTCATAGAGTCGAATCAATACCTCACACCTGTTTT
This sequence comes from Monopterus albus, assembly GCF_001952655.1. NCBI lineage: Eukaryota > Metazoa > Chordata > Actinopteri > Synbranchiformes > Synbranchidae > Monopterus > Monopterus albus. The sequence goes on along the minus strand of NW_018128092.1, from coordinate 170,432 downwards.
AGCTTGGCGTACCTAATAAACTGTCAGCTGTGGGTAAAGAGAACGATCCAACGTTAAATGATCCGATCCTTAAGGAGTGGTGTGAAGGAAGAAGCAGATGAAAACATACCTAGGAGTGGTTCTCTGACAGTCGACAAAGACAGGCAGCCAGGAGGGGTGAATTCAGTTTGACCCAGGTCACCTTCCAAATAATCTACACAAGCAGTGCTACAGACACACAACCAGACACTCATTAGACTGTATCACCATCCTGTGTGTCTGTAGCCATCTGTATAAAAGTGTTAAGTCAGCAGAGTATAAACCAATGACACAGTATTACACACAGTGATCATATCAACCGTGCAAAGCACGTCTACAAGGGTCATGTTAAAAACACACAGTGAAAACAAATCTTAGCATATGTATATTATAAAACATCAGTAGTATTTGATACACAGACATGAAGGTATGTTTATAATGTTACTTACTGATTGAGTAAGGTGTTGATGAGGATGCGGATAAAAGTCGACTTGCCCACATTCTTGGCTCCACACACCAGAATGACTGCACAACCATCCATGTCTCCTATAATTGAAAGATGTGTTGAAGGATTTGCCACTGCAGGGTCAGCTGGGAGTGCTTTGTATGTTCATTTGCAGCTGCTACTGTGCCATTTTTTTGTTTCATTAGGTTACTGAAGTCTCAGCTTTTTGTAATTCAGTTATATACTGTATATTTTCCTTACAGGTTTGTTCAACCATGACAGGGCCCTTAAGGAAAGACACCCAATGCTTGTGCAATATTTCTGGCACCTGGTGCATGAGAGGGAGCAGTGGCACTGCTGATAAAAGTGATATTTAATGAATAGAAAGAAGAAAACAATTCTGTTCTTCCACAGGCTGCAACGGTGATGGATTTTAAAAATGCATTTTGCCATAGCGACACTCACTTGTGAATCTCTAAATAAGGTTTTTCATGAATTTCATCCTTTTTTTCCCCCTTTGTTACAATGGTGTGGAGGGTGGGAATGTATGATTCTACAAAGGTGTCCAGCCTGATTCAAACTGGGGACATTATGGTCCATGGTTGGTGTCTAAAGCACTGAATTCTACTGTCTATGTTATAACATCCAGCAACATAGCGGCGTAAAATGAGAAGACATTAAGTTAGGACACTAATTTAAGGAAGGATCGTGTACATGGGTACACATTTATGAAAGTTTTTAAGTGTTCCCAAAGCATTTTGATGAAACTTTTGTTTGCTTTGCACTGTAAAAGGACAACACTATATTACCAGGCTGATGAGACAGACAAGTGCTTAAACTGACTATTAAACTGGTTTCATTTTCTTTATGCATAACAGATGACAAAGTGAGCAATAAATGTATCACAGTGCTCTTAATAATAAGGAACAAGACAATATCTCTCTGTATTAAACCTTGTGCTCCTGCAGCCTTTACAGTAATTTGATTCAGACTTGTGTTGTGTGTGTGTGTGTGTGTGTGTGAAGGTGCTGAAAAATGGTACAACCCTGTAGGATTTCCAGATGACTCAGGTCTTCACTCAAACATGAGACCAACAAGTGAAGTTTACATTTACATAAGGAATGTCATGGCTGACTGCCTGAAAAGGGCTCACCTCTGCAGGCACCGACCGCTGTGCTGAGTGCATCTCTGTAGCTCTGTGATGTTTTCAGGCCCTCGACGGTGCTGACCAGCGGGACCATCCCCAGGCCATTGAGTGGAGTGTCAAAAACAGCCGACAACAGTTCACTCTACAAACAGGCGAGGAGGAAAAGCTTCTCTCTGAGTATCCTGTGATGAGCCACTGATTTTGTGAGAACTGACAGAGCCCAAAATCAAGCTATCAGTAAACTTACCACTGGGGGGCTGAACAATTCACTGAGATTTGGGAAGCTTGACAGAAACCGTGTCAGAGGCGTCTCCATGGGCTCCAGTAAAATGACAGATGAGCTTGACATTATCCTTTTTAGCAACTTCTTCCGTGATGCTGCAAAAATCACAATTAAAGAGCATTAATGCCACAAAAATATAGTGCATATAATAATATACTCTCAGTACGCTCCGTACTTAATACACGTCTTAATACTAACTCCCAATAACGACTAACCTCACATATATTAAAAAAAAAGATCATACCATAGATACACCCTTTCTTATGTGTGTTTACCTGGAGTCAGATGCTTTCGCAGGATGGCTGAGGCTTCCATTCTGTCATCTCTGGTGTCATCAGGGCTTTCCAGTGCTCTAATGGTCAGTGGACAGTGTGAGGCTGGGGAAAACAGAGGATAGGACTGCTGGCCTTCTTCAATGGTGAAGCCCATCACCTCCACCCGGCCATACAGGCAGGTCAAAAAACACTTCCCATAGAAACACAGGGTCTGCAGGTGAGTAATGCAATGATCAGTCACAGAAATTGAAGAAAATGGATTAAAAATATGTTGCCACTTCTTTATCAAAATATCCTGATGCATACCTGATCCTGCTGCATGACAAGTACTGCACTGTTGCGCTGATCATCTCTCTCTGCACAGTAATGGAGAGCCTCTCCTTCCAGTCTAGTGGGCCAGGCATCCTCCTTGTCTCCTGATTTCTTCACACCATTCCCATGAATGGACTGGGAATACTCCTTCCAGTCCTGCAAGTCATCAGACTCATTGTCCATTGTAAATGCTGAACTTCCATTAGCCTCCGTATACGACTTCTTAAATCCAGATTGGGGAGTGCTTTTCTTGGAATCAGACACAGGTTTTGCCTTATTTTTCAGTCTCTTTACTGTGGGCTTTTTCTTTACAGACGCCTGGTGCTCCTCTACCATCCTGGCTATGACGGGAGTAGAGCTGAGATCAGAAGAGCTGACGGGAGGCCTCCCCCGTCTCCCCCTCACATCCTTCCACTTCTGAGATTTAGCATGGCCCTTAATCTGTGTAGGTTTGTTCACTTTCATGGCTCTATAATCAACAATTTTTATGTGGATGCTGAAAAACAAAGAGGTGCGTCTGCAAAGAGAAAGGCAGGAAAATTAGCAAGGGCCAAAGGACAGGTTTCATTTAGGCTTTTGTTTGATTGCATGTCTTTTGGTAAGCCAACTATTAATTTTTTTTCATTATTGATTAATTTGACAACTACTCTCCCAATTATTCTATATTTTATGTTCTATAAAATATTAGACAAAAAGGGAAAAGATTGCTCTGACATTTTCTCCAGTGTAAGGTGTTGTCTTCATGTCTTCTTTTGTTCTAATGACAGTATTAAAGCCAAACATATTTTACGTATGAAAAATCAGTCAGATGATTAAACAATCAGCAAAACATTCTGTCAGTCTACTAATCAATTGACAAATGGTTCAGCTGTAGTTTCATTACCTTCCTGAACAGAGAATGATAAAAATGTATTGTTATTCTGCAATAACATTATTAGATCTGCAGGAAATAGTTGATTAATCCACCAGTAAATCAAAAGAAAGTTAACTAGCAGCTATTTTGATGATAAATTAAATCATTTTTCAAGCACAAATGCTAAAAATGTGTAACGTTTAATGAATATTTTGGCGTTTTTGACTGTTGGACAAAACGAGACATCTGAAGACTTGGACTGGGAGAATCAAACAAACAGAGGGACCAATCCATTTGTGCTGTTAAGATGCATAAGAATAGTTAAAGCCAACAACAATTAAAACTCTCAAGTTTGTGAAACCGTTGCAGCATGTATGCATACAAAAAAGCCAGTGTCACTGGTTTTTCCTCCATCTAGTCAGTACCAATATACCGGTTGTTAGCTTAAAACCCCTACATTTACACTTGTCAACCTTGTACTTGTTACTTTTTAAAACAGATATGTGAAACATTTATTCTATTTGTGAAATCATGAATAAGACAATGTCACTTCTTTGTTCTCCATTCAGACCAGATCTAGAACACAATTACAGATGTATGAAATCTTTATTAATATTTGTGAAAACAGTTTCATAGCCTTTTTCCAAGTCTAGACCACATCAGACCAGGTTAAGTTACCTTCTACTGACTTGGCTTCATATGGCAACCAGACAGTTCGACAGGAGTTGAGAGAGAAACTAGCTATGCTAAAACATAAAATGAGCTAACGCTAGGTTAACTTGGCTATAAGCTACATTTTCACCTTTTAATTTCTCAGTGTGGTATTTAGAAATAATAAATACACAGATTCACGGTTAAATAGGAACCAGCTATTAGAGAACAATTCAATGTGGGTTTTTTTTAACTTGGGAGTGAAGTTATCCAGGCTAATATCACCTAGCTTAACAGAAACCAGCGTTAGCTCCTAGAATAGCTATGATTGTGTTAATGTGAAAAAACCTACCCCCCGCTTATGAGGAAAAACAATGCAACGCTGTATACGACACCCTTCTGCTTTTCCTAAGCGGACAGAGCTTATGATTCACTGAAGGGAATCAAAGGAGCTAGCCAGCTGTTAATACAGCGGTGCTAACAGGCTAGCTTACATGTGTGAGCCACAAACAAACGACGCGTCTAGATGATCGACTATGATTTTACCCGGAGTGTTATTATTTACAACAATGTTACATACAGATGTATATCTTTTTCTATTTTTACTATACGCCTTAAGAAAAGCCTATATAAAAACTCAGTGTCGCCACAAATAATAATTCGGTGTGAAGCAGTTTTGGTTGGTTAAATGTTGGTTTTTAATTATAGACAACACGCATCTTTCCCGGAGTTCGGCTGTATTAACAACGTCACATCCGCTTCCTTTCGTAGTGTTTAGGGGCCTACAAGAAACGAAAACCAAAACAGGGTTTGCTATTTTTCCACCCTATATGCATGACACCCGATATTGGTGCTGCTTCTGCAAAGACAAGTGTAAATAATCTGTTTTCATCGTTACGACAGTCACCAAATGCAGCTGTCAGGTGAGTAGCGCTAAGGGAGCGTCTTAAAATATATGCTAGGAAATAAACGTCGATGCAAGGTAACCAGGGGATTGTAGTAATTTTAATAAAGCTGTGTCAACTGTAGAAAATATACTGAATATCAATAAGCAGCACAATTAATGACATAGCTATCATTAACATAAATATAATTAAGTGGGATAACCTGAGTAAGTGAAATTCGCAGGTCTTGAAAACTTCTTAATAAAAACTCCGAGGTCGCTTTCCTCATTAAAAAAAAAAAGATTTTGAAAATTGAATAAAATTTTGCAGTGGCCATGAATATTGTTTCTTGCCTGATCTATACAGCATTATAACTTAAACGTAATTTGGTTAATAGTGCAAAGAGCAAGTATCTAACTCTCTTTAACATCCATTTAAAATCTTATATTGTCGGTATGCTATGTTCCGGTCATTTTACAGTCCGTGTCACAGTTATAACCAAGGCCCAAAGTGACACCTTCACACTGCTTGTTCTGTCAGACCAACAGTCCAAATCTCAAAATGACTAGAAATACACTTAAGTTATTAAATGTATTAAAATGAAAATGGTAAGGTGGAACCATAAAATTTTGGCATTTTTATATGAAGCAGTATTTTTGACAATTATTTATAGAAAGTAGCCAATTGATTTTTTTTTATATTAACAATTGATCTATAATTTTTAACTCTGTTTTTATATACTATTGGGCAATCATGATCAGATTTGGTGTCAACAGTTATATAACTGATTAATTTGCGCTTCAGCTCTGGGAAATAAGCATTTTTCACTATTATGACATTTTATATATAGTTCTAGACAATTAAATCAATAGTGAATTAAGCGATGTTGAACCCAATGGTTAGTTGCAGCCCTAGTCTACATGCAGGTAAAACTGTGACAGTAGTGTAACAGTGCATGGAAATGCAAATGTTTCTAGAATAAATATTGCATGGGTAATGTAATATGTTTTAACTCCATATACAAGCAATATGATGTTTGTGTCTCATGCAGCCGCAGAATACAGTGAAGATGGAGGCACACCTGCAGCAGAAAGCAACCATGCACAGCGTGTCCTGTCCTCCCTGAACCAGCAGAGGGCAGTAGGGAGGTTTTGTGATGCAGTGTTGAATGTAGGAGATAGGGTGGTCTACCTCGCCCATCGAAATGTCCTTGCCTGTTTCAGTGAACTGTTCCAGGAGTCCAACGTGCCTGCTACACCGTGCATGGAGTTCCGCCTTGAGGAGTGCCCCAGTGATGGCCTGGAGCTGCTCCTGAACTTCATCTACACAGGAGAGCTAAAGTTGGACTTTGACAACCTGGACAAGGTGCAGCATGCAGCAGCCAGCCTGGCTGTGCCAGAAGCACTTGTACTCTGTCAGCAGTTCAAGGAAACCTCTGTGGATCCTGTGCTTTTCAAGCGTAAAAGAGGCAGACCCAGAAAGTCTGCATCAGATACAAGCCCTCTCTCTTCAGTTAAAGAGAAGTTCATAACAGCTGCAAAAGATGAGTCTAGGTTTGACAGTGCCACAGCTGATTGTAGAATGGCTGCCACTGCTGCTACTACCACAACCACCACCACCCGTTCTGGTCGTGTAGTGAAAGGCCCCAGACAACTGGTGACTGGTGACAGCCCCACCAGTAATTTTATGGCCATTGAAAAGGCCAGTGAGAGGGTCCTGAATATTCCTGTGGAGAAAGAAAGTGGTGATGTTGCTGTAGAAAATCAGACCCCAGATCAGCCAACTGGTGAAACTGAGGTAGAAAACATGAGCATCAACATATAAAAGCATAACAATGATTAAGCATTTGCTGCCATACAGTATGTAGCTACAAGTGTAAATAATGATGCTGATGATTTTAAAGATGAGCATGAGGTTTATTATTACACTTGTGCTATTTGCAGGTAACTGAACTGCAGATTCAAATAAATGACAGTAGTGTTAGCCAGCTAACTGCAACAATAGAAGAGGATGATGATGATGTTGGGGGTTTCGAAGGGATCACAGAAGGCTCAGGTGATGAGTATGTGCCCACTGCCAAGCCGAGGTCCTCAGCTGCGTCCGCATCAACAGGACGGAAACGCAAGACCCACAGTAAAATGGGCAAAAAAGAGAACGGTGAGGTTGTGGAAGAGGACTCCAAGAAGTACTTTGTGCAGTGTTCCATCTGTAACAAATCCTTCAAGAGCAAATACTACCTCAAAGTCCACAACAGGTATACAGTTTCAGCATTGTTCCTTCAAATTACTGCTGGAAGAACAGGCACTGATTGTTCTTTTTCGTAGGCGGCACACAGGAGAGAGACCCTTTGGTTGCCATAAATGTGGGAAAAGGTACTTCAGGAAAGAGAGTCTCTTGGTACATGAGATCAGAGATTGTGCTAGAGTACAGGTGAGTAAGAAATTAAGTTTCAGATGTACTCATGAGTAAGCTGCTGAAATCAGGTAGCTGTTAATTAAATCTACCTTCAACAGAAAAGCATTACATGAGTGTTTGTGTCGTCCTGTAATTACAGACGTACAGCTGCCTGACCTGCTCCTCAACATTTAATGGAAGAGATGAGCTACGTCTGCACACTGTGTCCCACACGGGAGACATGCCCCACAAGGTAGAGCATGTACCTACAGTACCAACCACAATCAGACGGTCAGTTCTAACAAACCTACAATGAGTCTTTAAAAGTATCTTCATTTAAATGGTGCCATTTTTTTCAGTGTTCAACATGTCCTGAACAGTTTATGTACAAGAAAAACCTGACAATGCACATGATGAAGGTCCATGGTTATCCTAAACCGCATGCAGTAAGTTTTCTTTTTGTTCAGAGTATAACTGTGATGACAGCAAATAGTACTTTCATTGTTTCACACGGTTGTTCCTGCACTTTTGTCAAAAGTCTTTTGAATTCTTTTTCATTTGTAGTGTCCCCAGTGCTCCAAAACCTTCCTAACTCGGACAGAACTGCGTGTGCATGAAGCGGCCAAACATCGCGGTGAGAAGCCATTTGTGTGTGAAGAGTGTGGCCATCGAGCGTCCAGTCGAAATGGCCTGCAGATGCACATCAGAGCCATTCACAGGTAGCCAATATGTTGCCTTTTCAGTACTGATGTCATCCAAACAGCTGGACGTAACTACTCTGGGAATAGTGCCTTTAAATTAACACAGATACCTGTAAATTCAGAGATCACTTTTTATAAGATCACATAATATTTGCACAGATTATCTGAGTGTTTTTCTTTTCGTTCTGCCTTACAGAAACGAGCGCCCTTTTGTATGTAACTTCTGTGGCCACGCGTTCTCCCAGAAGAACAATCTCAACATGCATCTACGTATTCACAGTGGTGAGAAGCCATACCAGTGTCATCTCTGTGGCAAAACCTTCAGGACACAAGGTAATGGGCATACTCGTAAGCATCTTGAATAGATTAAACCACAGGGTTTCAAACTCTCTCTGAGGACCGTTACCTCAGTGGGATGCAGAGTGAGAGACAGGAGCTGAAAGACTTGAGTGCATGTCGGTGTTCCGAAAACAGCAAGTCAGTTATTGTAGTTTACTCATTTTGTGCGCTTCATACAAACGCCTCACAATTAAAACACTTCAGCCTGATTACTGTGACTCAGTTTTACTCAATCAAATCTGAACACATACATGATAGACATTATCTGATTCAGTGTGGCTTACCCTTTCCAAGGATTCCATTATATTCATGTCCATCACAAATAAACATTCATAAACCTACTTAGAGTAGAAACAAGACACTCCATTACTCCAGAACCTGCCTGAGAAAGTTTTCTTCAGTATCAAAGTGATCAGTCAAAGCTGCGTGTACATCCATCAGTACACTGCAAACAGGAAGTGCTAATTGGTCTGACTTTTAATGGTCAGACTGACCAATATGTAAACAAATACACAGTAGGCTGAAGTTGTTCCTCACTGAATCCTTGGCACCATTATATGGCCTCTTTATGTCCCTCATGGGAAGGCGTTTAGAGCATGATTATCCCACAAACACTAGGCAAAGAATAATAGTTGGAGTGATAATCTGTATCATCATAAATGTCTTCCTCTCTGTATATTTTTAACATTACAAATGGTCAGAATATTCCAGAATGGGGGGGAGGGGTTTAGGGTGCACAGCATCAGACTTAAAAAACCCCTGGATTAGATTAATAGCCAAGTAAATCCATGCACTCCGAGCTGTCGGAGATCAGTGGTTGAGCATGAACTGAGTCTTCTTTTTCAATCACTGTTTTGAATCCCAGCCAGTCTAGATAAGCACCACCGGACACACACTGGTGAGCGTCCCTTTAGCTGTGATGTCTGTGAGCAGCGCTTCACAGAGAAAGGCGCCCTCGTCCGCCACAAAGCCAGCAAGCACGAGGAAGGCCGTCCTCACTGTTGTTACATATGTGGCAAGACCTTCAAAGGTAAGATATGCCATGCTGATCATATGATATGTGTCCAGCTCACCTCCATACACATCTTGTTTTGTGTGTGGGCCCTAATGAATGTCCAGACAGAGCGAAGAACTCACTGTTGTGAATCTCTCTGTGGTCTCTGCTGTCACCAGCGAAAGAGCAACTTCGTGTTCACCTGCGTCGCCATAAAGGCATGAGGAAGTTTGAGTGTGTGGACTGCGGCTACAAGTTCACTCGACAGGTGGGGTCACTACTAATGTCAATTCATTTTAAGACATTGATTGGTTTGTTAGTCAATGAAATGACGGGAAACCTAACCTTGTCTTTTTGCAATATTATCAATTTTAATAAATCCCTACAGCCATGAAACCCAGTCAGAGCAGATGCAAGTTCACACCACTTTTATACAAGGGTTGATGTTCAGCATTTTATTTATTTATTTATTTTAAACTAAAGTCTGCTTTAACTGTTACTATCAAAATGATTTGGGCCAATTTCTATTGATCAACTAATTAATTAAAAAGAAAAAAAAAAGATCTGCCTTGTTCCCCTTAGCTTATTGGACCCAGCCCTTACATCTCTACCATTTCTCTTCCAGGCACACCTGCGACGACACATTCAAATCCACAAACGCACTGAGAACTACAACCCCCGGCAGAGGAAGCTGAGGAACGTGATAGTACAGGAGCTGGACGGAAGTTCTCTTGGGAGCAAAGCAACAGAAACAGTGGAAGCCTCACTGGTCAGTGACGACCCAGATTATGTCCCAGAGACTGCTGCTGCCCAGGACTCCACAAAGCCTGACACCAACTCCTCAACAGACCTCAGCTCTGGTTGCGTTGTGAGGGTGGTGATCGGGTCGAGTGACACGGTACTGGGAGATGTGGTGTCCAACCAGAACCTGGGACATGTCGAGGCAGCTGAGAGCTTCTCTGTACCAGAGGTTTTGCAGCAAACGCAGCTGGTCACTGAGGCATATGAGTCCGCAGTGGATATGGAGGGAATTGTTGAGAACATATCAAAGAGTAATAACTGAAGGGGTGAAAGAGCCGACTGCGTACACCCCACTCAGAATTAAGTTTCTGTGAGCACGGAATAAGAGACACTTAAATTGTGATGGAGATGGTGAAGGAAAGCCTGAATCATCTGGAACCAGTTCTCAACCAGGCATGTCCATTAATTTTAGGTCTACAACTGGTTAAGAGGAAAGCAGCCAGTGAAATGGTAACGCAATCCACCTCCTAGCATACTTAGGAAGTAACACAATATACGTCAACTGTTTAATCTGTACAAGAACAGAGTTTAAAAAAAAAAAATCTCAGCTGCCATTTCAACACGGGTTATATTCCAGACAAGTTCTTCGCCACATTCTGGTGCTTTTGTTGGCAACAGTTTTTACACTTTGTATGGATTAAACAAACAAAATATACTGTGCTATGCAGTGAGCTTAGAGGTGGTGGGGGATTTTGTTGCCTAACTAGCTAACACATTCATGCGACTAGTTGCTTAACATTGTCTTTAACAGACACATGAAAAGTGGTAATGAAGGCTGCTAGCAGCAAACATCAAAGTAAACACTGAGGGGTTTAAAATACTAATAAATTCATTGTACTTACAAAAATCAGCTTTGCAAATAGTCTTTTACAAGACAACTCCACAGGGCATGTAACTGTGTTAAGAGAAGCACATTGTTTCAGATTGTTTGAATATACAGTTTCATAAGAGAACGTATTAATGTTGTCATTTATGCAGCAGCTACTGTCCATCCAACATCCGTAACAGCTAATCCAATGTGACTCAGCAGAATAAACTCTCTCACACATGCCTGCAGTTTAATTAATGGTAACCACAGTGTAAACATTCTGCAAACACAGTACAAAAGGTTATCAATATACTGTATTTACAAAATGGATTCAACATCCCACTCTTGTATGAAAACAATCCATTAATACAATAGAAATACCATTTCTATTAAAGCAAAAATAACTTTACATGAGAGCAAACTGAGATTCTTTTGCACTTCCAGTTGTTTGCTGACCCTTTGCTAACATTTACCAAGTGCCACTTCTCTTACTGCAACTGACGTCTTAAGAACCCACAGCACAAATGTTTCCATAAATAAACATACAAAACATTACAACCAATAAATACAATGTTCAAAGAAAATGCTTCATGCACATTCAGCTGGTGATTACAAAGGCTGATGTAGCCCGGTTTAAAGGTCGCGAGTGACAAAAGAAGCAGCCAGAAGTTAACATCACATGCAGCCATCCAATTTTACTATGACGACAGAGGATTACTCAGCACACTTTGGAGCACAAGGTAATTGTCCTGGTAAATTTCCACCCATCCTATTAACCCATCCCGTCTTTCTGGAATGTACAGACTTCATTGCTGTTTCACAAAATATGTGACTCTTGTTTGGGGTTGTACTGTTAAAAGGACTCTACTGATTTAGCACTGCACATAGACTCAGTGGACAGCTTTAAAAAGGATTTAGATCAGTGCCTCGTTTTGTTCCACACATTCTCTTCCTTGTCACAAAATTACTTGAGCGTTAACAGTTCAGTTGGATGTTCAGGTGTGTTATGCTAGTACCGGCTAATACAGCCTTGGAGCCTCTAGCCTCATCTGGTAAGCTAACATCTATCTCCACACCCCAGATTGCTTCTTCCTTGTCATCCTCAGCCCCAACTCCATCCATTATCTTATTCTTGAATAGGGTCGCAGGGGGATGGAGCCAATCCCAGTTAAGACTGGGCGAGAGGCAGGGTCCACCCTGGACAGGTCACCAGTCTGTCACAGGGCTGACATGTAGACAAACAACCACACACACACTCTCACTCCTACAGGCAGTCACCAGTCAACCTTAGCTGCATGTCTTTGGACTGTGCAGGCACAGGAGGAACATGCAGACTCCACACAGAAAGGCCCCGGGTCGGCCGGGGCTCGGACCTGGAACCTTCTTTCTGTAAGGCGACAGCGTCAACCACCACTCCGCTGTGCCACCCTCAGCCCCAACTAACTTGATGAAAATTTATCAGATTTTGTGCCACAAAAGGCTTCAAACAACATTTTAAAATATGTAGTATTCCTCAAGACCTGTTAACAGACTGAGTAAAATCAGTTAGGAGTTCCCTGTGAAGCATTTCAAATTTAAATTTTTTGTAGAAAAGGCAATTCACTATGACCCACTGCTAACACACTCATACCCAGAAACACCTAGGCCCGCTGGGGAACGTCTCCCACACAGTGGAAGGCAGTCCCAGATGATACCCCCAGGAAAACTCAGGGAAACAGCTGCACTGCTCTTTATCACAGCTAAGGAGGCTAACCAGACACACTCATCCTAATGTCTTCTCACTTAGTCAAAATGTTTTGGTGTGCAAGAAGCTTGTTGCTGCCCCTTGTAGCTGATGGGGAATCAAACACCCACTACAGCTGTGGTTCTCACCAACAGTCAAGTCCCAGTGTTTTCTGCTCTCCAGTCTCAGAGGGCAGACATAAGCACATTACTGCTTGTGCACCAAAGTGAGGCACAGAGACAAGGGACTAGAAAACTTGCCATTAGAAAAGCTGATAAGAAACACAAAGGTGAGATTTATGCTTTAGTCTAGGACTGTAACTGGAAAATATTATGGATAAGTGGATGTCTATTATCTTGATTAATCATCTGGACTATAAAAACATCAAAGTATCAATCCCTGTCTCCAAAAGCCCAAATGCCTTGTTTTGTCCAAGCAACAGTTGAAAACCCCAAAATATTTTGTGATTTATTGATTCTCAAAATAGTTAGATTTTTCTGTTACCGTAAAATCCGGACTATTGAGCACACCTGACTATAAGCTGCGCCCACTAAATTTAAGAAGAAAAAACATTTTGTACATATATAGGCCGCACCTGTCTATAAGCCGCAGGTGTCCACGTTGTAACATAAGATATTTACACAGAAAGATGTTGCACAGCTTTTGTCGTCTTTTTGGATTGAGTCAGTCCTTCACGCTGCCTTCTCCAACGTCCAACATCCATTGATGCCAAGCTTACATGCAGCAGCTCTATTTCCTTCTTCGACAGCCAGATCGATCGCCTTTAACTTGAAAGCTGCATCATATGCATTTCTTCGTGTGTTTTCCATGATGAGGGTGTGTGCATGAAGCGCAAAATGACTGATCTGAAGAATTCAGTGTGAATTCATTTGATTTAATTCGAACAGTTTCATTGGTCCACTGTGACCTGTTCGGTAATTTCTTTGGTTTGATGTGACGAGGCTAAATGTATTGGCGGCATGAAGCTCGTTAGCCTGTAAAAATCCATAAATTAGCCGCATCGTTGTTTAAGCCGCAGTGTTCAAAGCTTGTGAAAAAAGTAGCGGCTTATAGTCCGGATTTTACGGTACTTGACATTTGACAAATATGCTTTCCTTCCCTACTTCCAGTAAAGAGCAGCAGCCTCCCTGAGCTTTTCTGTGGGAACCACCCAGGCCCATCTCCCACCAAACAGGGCTAAGAATCATGCAGCCTTCCAGTCAACAGACTTGAGTGGTTACCAATGTGACAGCTTGGCAGTGAAGTGGATTACAAGGAGCCCAGACTACTGTATACATGCTCAGTCTTCTGCATTCAACAGCCTTGTGATGAGGTAAATTCACAGTAAACTACTGATGGCACAAGGAGTGGGAACGGACTCAACATGAGTGGCTGGGATTTCTAGGTCCAAACTCAGTGCGCTGGGTTCACATCCTGGTTCTGATTGAGATTGTTGTTGAGATTGTGGAGCGCCTGGTGACGCTGGTGTCGGCGCAGGTAAATGCCATTCGACTCAGCTATGTCAGTGGGTTCAAAAGCGCTGGACACTAGAGGCATGAACTGACGGAATATGCTAACACTGCCGTGCCAGAAGGTCGGCTGAGGCAGACATCCAGCAAGGGTCCACGTGCGGGTGGTGGGGTCGTAGGCTTCCACCACATCTGACAGTTCAAACGTATTGTCATACCCACCAGACACGTATAATTTACCACCCAGGGCTGCCACACTGCCTCCAACGTGGACCTGGATAAAAGAAATTGAATTTTATGTTTGGTGCCACACATGCAACTCACAATAGGCAGAAAAAAAAAATCACTGAATACCATTAGTTAATTAAAATGGAGTGTGAAGATTAATCAGTCTTCATATATTTATACATTTCTTTTAACCACACACGCCCTGGACCAATGGTTGCCATGGACACGCATGGGCATGCCCACATTATCATTCAGGCTTTAAGAAAATCAGCAACGGTGATTAGGAAAAATATGGAACAGATGATCAAATACTGAACATAGAAAAACTAAGGAGCTGAAAATGAAACAAGCTAATAAACGGTGATAGTAAACTGAAAAAGTTTGAACTGATTTTATCATCAGGTGGTAAAGAAGAAAACCAATGTGACTGGAGGATAAAGGAGTGTTTTCACACTCACTTTTAGTCATTTATCTCACAGTGGTGCTAATTTAGCAATATTTTTGATTCATGTGTGTTTTGCTTGCAAACATCTAGCTGTGTTGATAAAGTTACAAAATAACCATAGTGAACTCATTCATCCATCACTTTTACTTGTATAACTATTGACAAACTGCATTAAAGTATTAAAAACCGCACATTGTGTACTTATTTTTAAATGCATTTATTATCATTGTGTTTGTGGTGCTGTGTCAGACCTGGTACAAATCCAAACAAATGGCTAATAAATCATACTAGGAGAAATGTCTGGTGTGAAATACAAACCTGGGTCATCGGACTAATTTTGTCCCATTCGCTCTTATGAGGGTTGTAAACATCCACCTCAGCTGAGTCATCCCTACAAATAGAAATAAAGGTCAGGCCACTGGCAAAACAATCATAGCTTCCAGTGTTCTGTATTCATGCTAACGTGCCTGACTACTGAAGCAGCCATGTGTCATCAACAAAATGTTTCTGACCTTTCAAAATAATCACATTCTAAATAGTCAGGTATGGATATTTATGACCAACCTCAACAACACTGTTGTAACAAATTCATGTGGAAAGCTGTAATTTTGTTTAATCAAGAATAATCTATCAACAAATGGACAATGTGCCAATATGTAAGCAGCATTTCACTCTTATCTGCTCAATGTGACGCAAATTTTTACTACTGTACATTTTGATGTAGTTTAATTCATTGGCAAAGAATCACAAAATAAATCTGAAGGCTTAAGATGATTAATGGGAAAAGTTGTGATGAATAAATCAAAGTGTGATCTCTAGGCCTCAGTCTATTTACATCTAAATATTTGACAAGTTTAAATGATAAATCTCTTTTCGGTGGAACAGAAAAGAGCAACTCAGACATTTGAAGTATGACCGTCGGCTCAGACTGGACACTTTCTCCAAATGTTTTAAAAATATTAAAATGCAAGTTTTTAGATAATAATGAGGAAAATAGTTGGAAAATACAGGGCAGTTAAAATAAAGTGTTACCAGATTTACAGTAGTTTAGCTACAGCATGTGTGTAACAGAATCGGTTTTCTCCTCACACCTGACAAAGTAGATGAGGCCGTCGAGGGTCACAGTTTTCGGCGTGAAGGACCATGGGGGCAGCTGTCCACAGTTAACCATGGACCAGAGGTTGGTGTCTGCGTCATAGCTCTGGATGGCCATGGTGTCTTCTCCGGTCAGGCAGCCTATAGCATACAGGCGTCCATTGCATGTGGTGGTAGAGCAGTTGTCCATGGGATGCAGCATGGCTGGTAAGGCCTCCCAGCAGTCCAGAGCGTGATCGTAGCGCTCTGTGCTGTCCGATGCCACAACATACAGCTGGTCTTTCAGCACACAAGAGCTGTGGTACTCACGGGCCTTCAGCATGGGCGACACCTCTGTCCACTCATTGACGCTGGAGTTGTAGCGCCACACGCCGTCATAGAGGCGAGAGCCATCTGAGCCACCTGACAGACACAAGGCAAAGCAAGGCAGGGCAGCTTTAGTTGTATACACAGAGGCAACTCAAAGTGCTTTATGTAGGCAAGAGAAACTTAAAAAAACATTTCTTTCAATGATTAATGTGCATAAAGGAGTTTTTTCTTTTTTTGGCTGCTTAGTATCATGTAGAAAGGAACACATTAAAGAGCAAGACAGTAGTTGTGGGTGGCAGTACAGATCTATTACAGTACTTCAGGTAATAAGGTATCAACAGTGCTGTCTGCCTTCATCAGGGTATCGGAGCACTTTTTGAAATTAATGCTAATGGATTACAAGAATATTTAAATAGCTGACAGTCAATTTAACACCCTTTTTAGAGCAGGGAGAAACTTGTAAAACAATAGATAATATGCAACACAAACTCTTCCTCACCGTCATGTACAAAGTAAAAAGCATGTCAAAATTAAGTCTATTCTCAGTCTGTAGGTGCTTTAAAGCGTGATTTCTGCAATCATATCACTACTTTCACTGGATTGAGAGTCACCTGACCCAACTTAAAGCATACACCTAGTTTAGATTAGTGCACAGGTTCCGACACAAACAAATGAATCCAAACAACCTGACTGCATGTCACACACGCAGAGAACTTTTAGTCTCTTTGCTCTTGAACTGGTCAGAAGAGTGTGGGCTACTCATGACAAAACATCAAGCAGATCATGACAGAGGAAAACAATCTTGGTTGAGGCAGAAGAACAGATACATACTGTATTTTATTATGTAGATTCAAATAATTGTGGGTCATGTGATTTCACATGGGTCTATGCATCATCTCAAAATTTAAGAACTACATTTAATAAGCCCAAAATATGGGCCTAAATTTGCAGAATCCAAATTCCAATTTGAAGACTGGGTGCGTTTTATAGACCTGTGGAGACTCTAGTCATTCCCTGTCCCTCATAACCTGAGTACTGTCTGATGCAGGTATTTGTAATCCTTCCTCTGTTTATTATTGGCTGGTCAAAGTCATATGCTGGCTGTTACACTGTTACTTTGCTGCCCAATGTGCCTTTGGAATCTTCCAACGACATTTTTTATTCAAATTTTATGTATCACTTAAATCAAATATGCAAATAACATCCCAAATGTTGGCTATAAAAACAAAATCTGCCTATCAACATGGTGCAATCATATGCTGCTGTTATTTCTGTCATCGAGGCCGTGAGATAACGCTGCTAAATTTACAGCCCACCACTATGTCCTACAATCTCTGAGTGAAGGTTTAGCATCATTTTCTCAAGGGAGACACGCCTTGTTTTCAGGATCAGACAGATCACTGGCAACGACAACAGTGATGATGACAACACCACTGCTGCACTGGCAGAACACCATGTCCTCCCTCCCTCTGCCTTGTTCACACACTGAGCCACTAGCCAAAAAGCCTGCTGTTTATTTATAAGCACTGCCCAACATCCATTGCATACTCTGAAGGAGGAATGGAAATCTACTGACCAGACGTTTCACACTAACTTGAATCTTATCCACACAGCAACAGGAACCTCTGCACACTGTTGCTGGCTTTTCCATCAATCTGAGCAAAATAAATTAAGTTCAATGTTGTAATTGTATTTAGACACAGCATCTAAATGTTCTAAATAGAACCTGATGATACCTGTATTGTTTTCCTTGGTGCAGATTTCCATAAACAATAATGATTAATCATGTTTTCACCCCTGTGGTGCCTCTGGATGCCAGTCACTGCCTGTGATACTAACTATTTAAAAACAAAAAGGTGTCTGGGTGTCATTTAGTGACTTACCTGTGACATACATATCGTTTCCGAGAGCAGCTATGCTGTAGCCTCCTCCGAGGTGATCAGGGAATTCGGCCAGGTAGCGCCACTGTCTAGTCTGGGGGTTGTAACAGTCCACTGTGACCAGCTCATCACAGTCCTGGTCACAGCCTCCTACCACCACTAGGATTTCTGCCAACCCCGTGGATGGCCGTGGCCGCATGCGGTGGCAGGGCCTGTCATGGCGGTCATACTCACAGGACTGGAAGCTACGGGCTTCGTTCACCATGCGGAGGCAGGTGGGTGAAAGGTAAACGAGTGGGTCACTCTCTACATGGGCCAAGAGAAAGAACCTCCTGACGAAGGGGAGTCGGACCTGCTGGAGAAGCTCGGGCCAGTAGTGCAGCCTCCGCTGGAGATCAGCCTTTACCCAGCGCACTGCGATATGATAAACTGTCTCCTCCTTGTCCACACAAAGCTCGTCATCTGACACAAACTCAAGCAGGCGCTTCCAAGGTAATCGCTCAAAGTCTGTCCCTTTAGCCAGCTCCATTATATTTCTGAGGACAAAGCGGCGAGCACTGGTCGCCAGCTCTCTGCAAGCATAAGCCTCTGCAAAGTCCTGGATCTCCAAGCAGTTGGAAACATCCAGCCGCTGCTCCAGAAAAGCGCAGCAGGCCTCTTTGACCGAGGGAAACTGAAACAGATCAGCCGTCTTCAACAGGAGGTCCACATTATCCTGAGTAACAGTGACCCGTCCTGTGTAGCAGAAGTCCACCAGGAGGCCTAAAAGCTCAGCTGACACCTCGTGGAGAACTACCCGGTCCATAACGCTCTCCCTTAGCATTCCAGTGAACATAGCCCGGAAGTAGGTGCTGGCAGCGGCCAACACCGTGCGGTGGCAGTGAAACTCATGGCCCTCGGCACATAGAGTCACATCAAAAAACTTCCTTTCAGCACGAAGCTCATGGATTCCCCTCAGCAGATTGAAGGCATGAGCTGTGTCAAAAAAAGGCAAAGTGGATGGTTGTGTCTGCAACACTGGCTTTTCCATCTCTCCTCTCTCTCTGGGTGTCTCAGTATCTGCTGGTTGCGCTCAGAATGCTGTTTTAAAACACCAGAAACATGCATCAAACTCCACCCCAACATGGTACATACCATGTAGGGCTGCAACAGACAATTACTTTCATTACTGACTTGTCTTCTGCAGATTATTTTCTCAAATAACTGAAAAAAATTGTTTGGTTTATAAAATGTCAAAACACAGCAAAAAATATCCAAGGTCACATCTTCAAACTGCTTGTGTTGACTGAACAACAGTTGAAAATCGAAACATACTCAGTTAATCAATTCAGACAAAACATCACAACTGAGAATCTGGAACTAAGACGGTTTTTTAGTTTGGTTTAAACAGTGGTAGGAAAGTGACAAACTGTGGCAGCTCTAATACCATGTAACACATTCAAAGAATTGTAAAAAGGCCTGACAAGGGACTAACAAACAAAAATTAAATTTGTATAAAATTAAATTTTTACAAAATCAGGGCTAGAACCAAACGCAGGCCAAATGTATTTCATTTTCTAATTTCCCTGATAAGTACTGATCATTTTAGAAACTATGCCGCACCAGAGCCCCAACTCAAACAAATATAAGCATGTTCAAATTGTCCTTTCCCCTACCTGATGAGCGAAGTACAGCAGTTCAGAATATACGACAGCGTAGCTCAGCACAACTCTGGTGAATATGACCGGCTCCTTACTCGTATTTAAGAAAAACAGCTTGCCTGTGCTCAGGGACTATAAATACACCAGCAGTGTCCATTTCCAGGGAAGGGTGGGTGGGTTTGGGGAGAACACCTAACATGCTGTGAGCTGAAGCTGCGTGAAGAGCATACCC
>NW_018128092.1:146964-150472 GCF_001952655.1 Monopterus albus | reverse complement strand
CTTAGTGGTCAGTCAGTGTGAGTAAGTCGCCTCTGAGGGAGAGCCAGCTGAGCCCAGGCCTCCTAAAGCACAGAGCTCCACCACACTAGCACAGGCCTACGCTAATCACACAGTCAGGTTTCACAAACATGCTCTCAATCACCATAAGGAATGTAGTACCAGAAATGTCATAAATATTAAAATGAATGACGGTGGTGGTGGTACTGATATTTACAACTGGCTATGAGACTGAATGCACTAGAACAGTACAGACAGAATAAATCCACTTTCTTCCATGTTTTGTTTTGTGATGTCAAATGTCACGGCCACATTGTTAAGTACCATGACAATGCGTAAAGACATTCATGTATCCTAGAGGAATAATTTCATGTTTTTAGGCAACCCCCTTGGCTTTCCTCAGCTGAAAACATGAGGTTGACATGTGGTTTCAAGCTGAATTTTCATGGTGCACATCACCATGCTGGCATTGTCATTGTGAGCATGTTAGCATGCAGACATTAGCATTTAGTGCAAAGCACCACAGTGCTTAACCCTATAAAGCCATTTGTATCATATTTGATATATGAGGTTTCTGAGCAAAAAAAAAAAAAAAATCCCCAAAAATGCCCCATGTATCAAATGTGATACAAAAGAAATAGAAATAATCTAAATAATATGGCACCTCTATTCCTATATGATTGGATTGTCTGTCTATGCATATATGGCAAATAAAAACCGTGAATCTTGAATTTTGAAATATGAATTATATTTTGGATTTAGTTAAAAAAATCCAAAAAATTAGAATGTTCTGGCTATTTTTTTGATATGTTGGGCTTCACAGGGTTAAGATCAGAGTCGTCCCAGTAAAAACACCAAATGTATGACGGTTCCAGCTTCTCAAATCTGACAATTTGCTCCTTTTCCTTATAGTAAAATCAAGCTACTGTACAACAAATAGTTGATTATGTTTATTAATCTTATGCCAATCGAGTGATAGACTGCTTGGCAACTACAAACTGCAAATACTTTTAAAGCAAATATGTCAACCATTCTCTGGTTCCAGCTTCTGCAGCCTGACAGTTTGCAACTCTTCTGTTCATAACAGTAAAGTGAATCCTTATGACATTTTATGTACTAGAAACAATATCAACAACTAACTGAGAAAATAGCAAGTAGATTAATCAACATGAGGAATCGTTGCAGCCCTGAACTGAATACCTTTGGGTTTTAAACTGGTGGTCAGCTTGGGCTCTCAAAATGTGCAATGACCATATTTAGTAACATTTTATAAACCAAATGATTAATCATGAAAATACTGGGGACATTACTCTAGTATTAAATAATTATTAGCTGCGCCCCTGGTTAGAAATGTTAAAATTAATCACATGCATTCAATGTTGACTGTAAAATTTTATATAATAGAGCAATTGATATGAAATAACTATTAATCTGTTTTTAATCCAAATGTCAAATTGGAGATATGCTGTTTCTATTTCAACACATTTAGTGAGACACCACAGAATCTAATTAATATTTATCCTAGAAAAGGTTTTTAAAAACTGCCTCACTTTCTGTAACATTATGGTACATTACATCATGGCGTTACTGAGAAGCAAGTTTAGTTGGTTTTGATCCAATTTCAGTTGCTCACTCCAGTTAAATCAAACAAGACAATAAACATCTGTACAACACTTGACCAAACTTTTAAACACACGTTTCTAGGAACCTGCATTAAAGGCTTATCCAAGCTTTCTGACAGTATTTGGAGATAATCATTCCTACTCAAGCTACACAGGTGTCTCCTTACAGAGATAAAAGGCTGCAACCAAGCCCCAGGTCTTCTGGCCAAAGGACTCCGCACACATTCCACAGCATGGTTCAACAATGCAGCAGCCTACGTAGCTCTCTGAGGGATCAAACTGGTGTGTGAGGGGCAGACGGGGCCTCACAACTCAGACCTGCCGTGAAAAACATCTGACTTCTAAGTGAATGTCTTCTTGTTAGGCGTGATAACTTTTCCTCCCATGCTGAAAAAGCTCTTTCACAAAAGTGGAATCACTTACATCTACATTTTTAGGCTGTTTAATCTTCTACTATATGTGATCACAAACTGCTAAGTGATGATTTGTCAGAATCTTCCAACACGTAGCTAAATGCTCTATCAGGAGTACTGAGCCATGTGTTTACCAACCAGCTCCGACAACAGGGAAGAAAAGGTTATACTCTGAAAAAGAGGGTGCGAGTGTTTGAAATAGTAGAGGTGTAGA
This sequence comes from Monopterus albus, assembly GCF_001952655.1. NCBI lineage: Eukaryota > Metazoa > Chordata > Actinopteri > Synbranchiformes > Synbranchidae > Monopterus > Monopterus albus. The sequence goes on along the minus strand of NW_018128092.1, from coordinate 148,226 downwards.
AACAATCTGACTGCGCTGACAGAGAGACCAGTGTAACAGCCAGCATACGACTTTGACCAGCCAACTTCTCCACACCCACCTTCACGATCTGGCTACTATGTGTGGGTCATCATGTACCGTAACGGTACTGGCCTGTCAGCCTGTGGAGCTGAGATCATGACCTGCAGTTATATTCAGGACAAAGGCACTCAGAGGTATAATTTGTTAATCAAATGACTTAAAGAACATCCTGGCCAAACCTCTACAGGATGGGTGGCATACGTTATTTTCTATTGAGGAGGGGGTGTATTCCTGTAACCATGTTAATAGTGTACCCTGAGACAAAACAATCTAAATTATTGTAAACAGAGCCTCTGAGGTGGCACCGACTTTAGAGGGCTGACTAACTGAATCAGAGTTAAAATAGCCAACAAGACTAATGCCCCATTCAGACCAACAGAGAAGCAGGTTAATCCCATGTTGGGAATCTGTACAGGTCAACTCGTGTCCTGACGAATGTTCTGGATCAGTCCAACCAACAGACTGTCACTGACCTCCCTGTAGTTCAAATGCAAAGGCAAAAAACTCTACAGCAACAAATGGGCTTGCTTACATGGTGTTCATCTGGGAGCTGTTCTGTGCATGTGAACAGGGTAAATCATAAACAGCCACAGTTTAAATGTATGCACAGCCAGTATGAGCTCCCTCGCTCTTGGTCTCAGTGTGAGCTTTGCCCCTTGCTGGTATGAGCTTACAATTACCATTAAAGACAATTTACACACAGGCATCAACACTGTTTTCTGTCATCTCACTAGTAACAGTACAGCAGTCAGCAAATGTTAAGCTTAGGCAACACTAAATATTAAAATGTTTAACCGACAGAAAATATGAACACAGAGGAGTTTTTCTATGATCAACAGTCTTTCAACTCAATGCGTAACATAACAGTACCCAGGTTTGAGTGAAGCACAGCATGCGGCAGGCTAACAACCACACTAAAACAGCCGCTTTCTCCGCTGTCACACCAGGCTGCTGGGGCCAAGGCAACCATCAGACTGAAGCAATAAACTCCTGGTCCTACACAGCTGAGCGTGGCCTGGCCATAAAAAGGCAAACAGAGGCTCCTCACACTACACACTCATTTTACCACTCAGATGAGGAGAAAGTCTGAGGATATAATGTTGTATGTTGATGTAACAGTAAACACTGTGCTTCTAGAAGTATAAAGTAGCATAAAATGAAAATACTCAAGTCAAGTACAAATAGGCCTATTATATATATAT
>NW_018128092.1:130466-145283 GCF_001952655.1 Monopterus albus | reverse complement strand
TGGGGCGCCTAGACTTGCAGTCTCGAGTGACTACTTTATCAACCGGTAGCTGGTGCTTTGCTCCTCTGGTGTTACTACCGATTCCTTTCTGGGTGCTACTCATGTATTGATCGATCGATCTATCTATACACACACACACACACACACACACACACTACATGTTCTTAAGCACAATACTTAAATATCGTTTCCACCATTATGTATTTTTGACACCTATTTTCCACCAGGGAAGATTTCAAATACCTGATGTGCGCCATCATTTGTCATTCAGCCAAACATGTCCAAATCATTATGCACATTGAGGCCTCAGTGCTAAATTGTTCCAAACATATCAGACCAATATTATTCAGATGTAGCTATTGTGCTGGATCATAGCTCAGACACAATGCTCGGCCTAAAGCCATAAAAAGTAAAACATAGGCTACTCGTTTAATATAAAGCTATGACAACACCAACACAATATAGTGAAAGTCTTTCATCAACCTCTGTCTTGCTAATAAACTTTAGGCAAAGCAAAGGCTTTCAAAATGCTGTAAACATTTTCATCATGTAGAAGTTGTTAATAGCATATAGACTCACATACCAAACAGTATTTTGAACCAGTAGAAAATATTTCACGTGTTCAACAACAACCAAAGACGTTAAAGTAACGCTAGTGTCATTTATACGAGGCTCGTGACGTTATTTTGCTATCGGACATAACGGAGCTTTTATATGCACTAGAACAAACTGACGACCTTAAAAACAGACCAACTCAGTTTTACTCAACTTACCCGTAATTGCCTTCTCTAAATGTTATTAAATCGATGAGGTATATCGCGCTAACACCGAACGAAACGAGCTGAAATTAAAGTTTGACGCCGCATATCTCTCGTCTCTCCTGCGCCATGACACCTTGTAACAAATGTTGCTTTCACGTCCTGTCGGAACTATTATGTTCAATATGAACACGCAGCCAATGTCCTCGTCGACATTCCACGGACAGTGATGTTAAATCCTCAACAACTGCGTGTTAACAGAAATGCGGGCTGCTGGGATCGTATGTGATTAACTAAAACTGATGCGTGATCTCATTGTTACTATTTGATCCAATTTATTTAATTATGCAGACATAAAATTGCTTGAATACATTATCTATTCATTCTGTCTACTACTAGCCTACTAGCTTACTACTGCCAAGAACAAGTAGAAGAAGAAGAAGAAATTCATTAACCAGCCAATCACTGGCAGGACTATTTTAAACGTGGGCCTGCAAATAATAAAATAAATATATTAAAACATGAAGAGGATAGTTGGTAAAAAAAAAAAAAGTTGTAAAAATTTGGTTACATTATATTCCCAACTAAAAGCAAAAAAATAAACTAGTCTGCATGTAAAAACTGTAGAATAGGGCTATATAGCCTACAAAAAAGGTCCTGGTCCTGCAGAGTACAATATGTGGTCAAGCATTTTAAGTTTCAAAGATCTCCCAGTACATTCTCAATTATACCCATGACTTGTATTTAAAACCATACGTTTATGAATGTTTTGCTGTGAACAGTTCAAGTGTCTAAAATTACCTTCAAGACAAAGATATCAAATGTGCCATTGCTGCCATCAGTGATTGGCCTCATGTACAGGCCCCTGCTGGGCAGAAGCATCCATTTGTTAAATAATTTCCTAATGGCTGATGATTTCTTTAGGATTCTTCAATTTAAAATGACTTATTATAATGAGAATGTCAAAAAGATTAACAGGCAAAACAAATGACCTACAAATCACCTTCATTTCAAATGTGTTTTTCTCTCCTGCAAAACATAATCATGACACAAACTTCATTTCAAATGTGTTTTTCTCTCCTTCTGCAAAACATAATCATGACACAAGACAATGACTGAATGAATTTAAGGAGGAACAATGGAGAAACGGGTCTTACCATACAAGGACTGTCAAATGTTTCATGTCAAGGTTCCCTACATATGTGACATTAATGTAACAGGATTTAGTGAGAAATATCATGGTGGTAAAGGTGTTGTATGAGCTACCGTATGTCAAATACATTTTAATACTCTGCAACAAGGGAAAAAGCCTATCTGAAACCATTTGAGCTGATCTAAAGTGACTGAATTAGAAACATAATGGAACAATTTGTAATTTTATGGAGACATCTGGTGGCACTGGATTGTAAGATAAAGAGGTGGAAAATAAGGCAGGGTTATGACTACAGTTAGTTTCATATGCCAGACATCATAGTGTTGCAGTGCAACACTAGTGCAGTTCATCTGATTCTATAATAATGTAGGCTTTACGTTTGTCAGTTATCCGTCCATTCAGCACCACCATGAAGCTGACATATCTGATTTTCAGTGAAATCTTTCGATGGATTGTTATGCAGTTTGGTACAGACATTCACAATCTCACAGTCCAAAGATCAGGTCTTTGTGAATGATGGATGTCGTCATACTGAAATTCTATTATGGCCTGTAGTCTGGCTAACGACATTCCCATCACCCTCAGCCATACTTTGTGCTAATTATAGAAAATATTAGCATGTTAATATGCTAAACATGGTCAACATTAAAAAAGAAAATGATGCTATGTACACTGGGGACAACTATCATACTGTGCATATTAAGAAAACCCTCTAGCTCATTTATTCGCACATTTTCTCACATAACACTACATATGGCATAAAATCCCTCAAGTGACTTAAGTTTACCTTTCTGCCTACACCATCCTCACACAGACAAGCAATGAGAAACATCTCTGAAAACCTTCATATTAAATAATAAGGTAATAAATCCTTCTCACAAGGGCTGCCAAAGATTTTTATTCTGACAGCACTCTCCTTTTAAATACATTTAAATTCCGATGTCCTCAAACACTTTGCACCAATTTTAAGCAGCAGAACACTGACAGGGAATATTCACCAAGGCTATCACAATGTTTAATTCAATAAACTGCTTAAAATTCAGTCCATTGAGGGCACATGTACGTCTATCCACCTTTGCTGCTAATCCCTCAGAGGGGGATAATGAGCAGGCAAAAAAGTGATGATGGCCTTGAATGTAAAGGAGGCGTGAAACACCCTTTGCAGTGCAATTAAGAGTAACCTCGTGTTGAACTTTCTCTGGCCTCATCATGTCCCTCAGGGAGTGTACTGTAGATGGATTGGGGTCACAGTGACATTGTGCAAATTAGTCCCTGACAGAGGGTCTTCTAATAAATGACTGTGACATTTTAGAACACTTGACTGAGTTGTAGTAATTAAATGTTGACCATGGTACTTTATCTTCCTCATAGGGAACAGAGTGCATTTGAGCCTTTAGCCCAAACATATACTTGTAAGACATGACCTTTTGAAAATATATGTATTTGCTTTCTTTCCAAGAGCTGAGAAAATTAATACCACTCTCATGTCTGTACAATAAATGTGATGTCACAACTTGTAGATGTTAGCTTAATTTAGCACAAAGAATAAAAGCATCTAGCCTGGCTCTCTCTGGAGGTAGGCTAACAGAATGTACCAGCACCTCTAAAGTTCCCTTATTAACACATAATGACAAGTTGTGGTTTGTGTTATTTGTTTATTGGTTAAAATAAGATTACTAATATTCTTTATGGACAGTTTGACAGGTTGAAATCTGAAGAAGAGAGTCAAATTTTGAGGCTAAGGCCAAGGAAATGTGCGAGTCTTGATAAAGCAATAAAAAAAAAAACTAACATCAGCTGAAAACATCTGGTTCCTCACTTTGATTTTGCTGTTAAAGAGATAAAACCACAGGGGATCTGTTGGTGCAGTCAGCATATGCAGAAGCCTCTAAAAACCTAACTGGCTTTCACATAAAGTTCATGAAAATATAGATGTGGTCATTGTAAACATTGCTCAGACACATTTAACACAAACCATTTTATCATCAACATAGATAAAAAAAAATGTAACTACATGGCTGCACATGTTATCTACATAGAATAGAATATTTTTATTGTCATTTTATCCAGTACAACGAGATTAAAAAGCCATCTACATGTTTAAATGTCCATGTGGTCTCACATATGTCAGCCAAACCGGAAAGCACCTCAAGTTAAGGATAGCTGAACACAAAGCAGCTATTAGGAATTTAAACGTAGGCTACGCAGACAGCACAGGGATAAAACAAACATGGATCACATCCACTCTTAAATGTACAGCTTTGGAAAGAGCTTTACCAGATCCAGTAGGAGGAGATATAATTAAAGAGAAGCACACTGGATACATACTGTGTGACCCTGCAGTCAGAGCAGAGCAAAGAAAAATGAATGTGGACATCTATTCAGTCACTAGATGGAGACATAGCATAGTTTTTATGTTATAGCTGCACTGATCTGTTGGCCATAGCTCCCAAGACAAAAATAATATCTCCCTCATTAATTTATAATGGAAAAAAGATTATCTTGGCATTTGTATGCTTCTGGGAATCCCTGACTAAGTTAGCCTGGCTATAAAACAGGCATTGCCGCTGTGAAATAATAAATTTAAAGGCTTTATCAGGCTAGCCGTGACTACGTTCTTCTATGTACAGACCTATAATATAAGGATACTAACATAACATTTTTTTAATTTGAGGTATCCTTTGTTGTCCTGAGAAATGTCATTTCAAATTTCCTATTTTGATTCATTATTACATAAGTCAGATGCACCAGCTGTATTACATTTTATCTCTTTCATTTTTCACTGGGTCATGATGTTAGCAAGCTAACAATCGTTTTGTCTGTTAGCTCATAAGAGCTTGAAGCTGCAGTGTCTAGTATTCACTCCCAGATGGCATTTTCTCTGACAATTCTGGTTAAGATGGTGTCAAAAAATATACAGTGTTGATCAGACACAGTGACATTTTCAGTGTCAAGCCCCCCTGACACCAAAACTAATATACTACTATGCTGATAATAACAGTTGGTTCAGTCTTTATCATAATAGGGATAAAAATGAGAAATTCCCAATGTCAGTGTCAGTGCATGTAAACTGATTTGGCTATATTGTGGCTATCTCACCTCTTTTCCAATTCTGTCCATTAGAATGATAGTAGTTGTAGGTGTGAGTGGGGGGTCATCTCTTTCAATGCTGCTATATTATTGTTTTTGAACCAGGAAACATAAAAAAACCCAACAACAAACAGTTATATTAAAACATATGTGTGAGCGATTTCACATTAAGTTGAGCCATCCTGAAAAAAATTGGTGGTTGTAGGAAAACTGGTGTTGGACTGTGACCAGCTTGTGACCTGGGGGTGGGGGTGGGCTTAGGAACTCTACAGGTACGGCGTCAGTGTGGTGCTTTGTTGCACACTGAGTACAACTCAGTTACTGTGTAAATTAATGATATGACAGAATTCAGCTTTGAATGTCGAGACATCTCCCTGGAGACAGAAAGTGAAAGAAACCCCTGATACAGAAAACTGATCAATAGAGTCAGAGGGGTGGCTCAAGAGACGTGAAGTGGAATAACACAGAGACAGCAAAACGAGGTCGATGAGAAATTAAACACAAGGGGTTGCTGATGACAAAAGAAAACTTTAAAATGCAGAAATTTGAATCCTTGAGCCATGTGTGCATGCACAGACTGGTTGATAGTAACAGTTATATAACACATAATAACTACCCTCTTATGTCATGTTACAATATCAAAGGTCAGGATGTGCTTTAGTTAATTGAATTCCAAATTTATTGTTGCACAGCGGTGCCTCTCCATGGGGTGACAGCTTTGAAGGACTTAATAATACACGCTGGGCTTGTTGAATAAGTAGGTGTATTATTTGTGGATGTGGGTGTCAGGAGAAGGTGAAACATTGGGTAGCAGCATAAAATATTGAACAAACTCATTTTTATTGTTCTCTTTTCCTAAACTGTACCACACTGACAGGCAGAATGCTGCTAGGCTTGGTCAGCAAATCACAAATAAAGACTTAAAACTTTTAATATACATTTTTTAAAGTCATAATTCATGCATTAAAATGTGTGTTATTATTTTTCTTGCAGTGTTAGTTATGATCCTCTTGTGCAAAATGCACCTGAGGGCAGATTTGTTTTAGCTAAGGCACTGGTTATCTGCATTCAGCATGCAGTGGTAGTTTAAGAGGTTGTAAGACTGGGACCCCACCATCCATTTAGTTAGACAGTTCTCCAAGGAAGTCAGAGGTGTATTCCAGAACAACTAAATTACCTTCCTCAACCTTTTCCGAGGCAAAATCAAAACATAAATTCTTTTGATGCTGTTTCCTGACTCAGCAGTGCAGCCTCTGATATGTACTTGACAGATTTCTCCAACAGAACAGAATTTGTGCTTATAGTTTAATGTCTTACAGCTGCTATATTGTTCATTATGTAGAGAAATAGACGCTGTGGAGCCGTGTAGTGTGCTTTCCTGTGCTCCATGTTGCCCAGTGACACTGTTCATGTACTGCCAGCCATGAAAATCCAAAGTCAAATGTTTGGGCATCACTTTTATTTCCATGACTTACATGTAACACAGTACATGGTTAATGCCAAATTACACCAAGGTGACCTCCATGTTCTAAAAGTCTGCTCCTTTTCTCCACATCATCAAATCAGTGTTTACATGGTGCGATTACAACCAAACTGGAAAATAACAGCCTCATATCTGTGGCCATTCATCTGTGAATCTCGACTAGATATCATCTTTCTGGTTGCTGAGCAATTTGGTTCAGTGAATTGCACATAAAAACTAAATTGCCAAGCGTAATCATAAAACATGTCCGTAGTCAGTGATGGAATTCAAATGCAGATGACTGAGATGTTTCTTTTCAGTTGCCATAATTTCCACTGTAAAGTTAAGAAACACAAACACGCACACATTCTGCTCCCAGTCATCAGTCTTGCTGGTGTTTTGCATGCGGTTGAATATTATATTCTTTTCTACATATAAGGGAGACTCGTGTCATTTCTAATGCATTCTCTGGGGGAAAGCTCTTCAGTGTTGTTTTTTTGTGCCTAATGATTTGTGAAGGCATGGTGATCTGCTTTCCTGGTGCTCAGAGTCTACATGATAATCTGCAGTCTAATCCAATCTGATGAGTGGGACAGGACTTCTGGATATTACCTCTGCTGGCACATCTGCATTTGCTGAGTGCACACTAAAAGCAATACATTTGGAATTTGAAAAATCCTCACTATTCATTCTGCATCTGCAGTAAAATTGCCTGATGTTCCTTCTCAGTCTTTCAAAGTGAATACAACCTGATATCTTATGCTCCCATTGCAAAGGCCATGAAAGTGCATAAACAGAAGATTAGAACACATTTATCCTTCTGAGAAATATAATGCTCAGAGACTGCTAGACAGTATTTTTCTAAGACATCAGCAAAATGTTTCTGTGGTTTCATTTATCATTATGCCAGTCTTCTCTTTCACACAAGGAATAAACTTTCTCCCCCAGTGCTAATGACTTCTAACATTTCCACTTGATGGTTTAGTTTGCCTCCAAACATGACACAATTAATCATGCTGTCATATAATCTATGCACGAGTGCTACATGGCTCAGGGTTACCAGACACAGAGTGACACTGTCAGACAAAATAGCAGAAGATGTTAATTACTCTCTCATGTGCAAAAACTGAAATGAAACTTCAGGATTACTACAACCGTATGAGATTTTAGCTATGCAAGTGATGGAGCACGCATTAGTCATCGTGCTTTACATAATTATTTTGTACACTCAAAGTCCAAAGTCAGATATCCTCAAATATGTCATGCTCGTTCAGTGGGCCAAGAAAAAAATCTCTCTAAAATTAATAAAAAAGGATGAATTCTTCATCCCAGCCATTCAGTCTGACTGTGCTCATTACATGCAGGATTCATCTAGTAAAAATAAACAAACTGCCCAAATCCAACATAAGTCAAAGTGAGCCACAGATACGGTGACACTGCAGGACCGAGAGAGCAACTGAAAGAAATAATTGAATAATTCTATATTTGGCTCTGTGTTTTTGTATTCTAATCCTCAGCCTTATGTAATTTGTCCTCAGTACATGACTGATCTCTCACCAGCACCCTTCCAAATCATTTTCAGATATAAGATGCCAGCGAAGTGAACAGCTAATACTGAAAAAGCAAGTTTCTCCAGTTTTGTTCATTTCTCAACCTGCCGTCTCTTTCACTGAGTACAGAGGAAGTGGCACCAACACAGCAGTGTCCCTGCTGACAAAACCGTTCATTTTGGCATTGTTTGTGGAAAATAATAAGACATTAAACCCTGGGAGGGCTGGAGAACCTTATGTTTCTTGCACCCTCTCTACAAAGAGCAGCTTTGCCTCTTTTTCACCAAAAGCGCTTAAACTTGCCGGCTCCGGCCTCCTGCCACATTTCTGAGGCAGCTGTGTTATTACAGATAAAGATTACTGAGTGTTGGTGGGCAGAAGACGACTACATCTAATTATTAGGGAGACAAAGAGCACTGCCTGTTAAGGGTGGTCTGCTGGATTGCTGCTTGAACACATTTATCCTACACTCTTGAAAACTCTCTCATAAAAATGTTCAGAAAAGAACCTCACACTTCTGTCTCCCAAATAAAATTTTGCCACAAAAGTTTAAATTTGTTCAGAAAATAAACCGTTTTTCAGAGGTTCTTTGATTTGCTGGCCAGTAGAGAAGGGAATTACAGCACAGCGGTTACCAATCAGAGAGTGAAGTGGAATCAGAGGTAGTTCTCAGTACAAATAATACCAGGTTCTGATTTGTGGACCTGGGAAGTCAAATTCAGGAGTCAAAACTCCCAGGATGGGAGGACTATCTGTGGCGATGTGGAACTGTCTCCACATGTACATTTTTTAAAGAGCACAGGAAAGTAGCTTGTCAAACATTAATGCCAGATAACATTAGACATACTAGCAGTATTTTTACTGACAGCACTGCATATGCTACCCACGCTGAGTGCTATGTGGGTTACTGTTCATTTCACTAATGTTGCATGTGTAACATTGAAGTCTTTAAATGAGATGTATTTAACAATATAAACATACTATTTATTATAAAAAGGAAGTTACGTGACTAGTGATTATTATCTGCCTTGCACATTTTGAAATTGAAATAGAAAGTGCTCTCGACTGCTAGGACAGTAGTCAGGGCTATGTTTATCTGCACGGAAACAAATCTCACGCTACTGCTCCGCAGACAAACGTTCTATCATTCTGCCTTAACGATTTCATGCTTGGGGAAGCTGAAGTTAGGGGAAGAATATCAGGTAGGAAGGGACAGACAGTAAGAGCTCTGGGCACTGGAGCGCCTTCTAAACACAGCTAAATGGATTTGCTTTGTTCACATTTTACTGGTATATTTTCCTTCTATTGTTCAGGAGGCAGTTGTTTCTAAATGGTTTTTATAGCACTTTAGTATATGCTTAAATGCTGATTAATTCATTTACACAAAATTAGAATTTGAAATACAGCTGAATGAGTCAGATATTTGGTAGAATAAAGAATCCACCAAACACCACTATATTTTTAAGCTTACTACGTTGCCTTAATTGTTTATTATTCAATTAAAACATTAATTTTGTGTGATGGGATTGTTATGCCTCATGTTTCTGACACATTGCTAATTAAAAATTGATGTTTTCCTTTTGCTCATATAACCTCTTCCTTTTAACTTCTTAAGCCTGCATGCACCCCTGGGTTCAGTTGCTGTGGTGACTAGATCACATTTCCTCCTGTGGAATGAAAACAGGCTCATTTGGCTCGTCATCTCCGGGCTCTCTGATCCTGCACCTGCTTGATACAAGGATATTTGTCAGACCATAATTAAGTAGCTCCAGGCAGTAGATTTTGGGGCTCATAAAGATGAAGAAGCTTCCATATCAACAGTCATAGTCGTAGAAGGAAGATTTGGGAGTTGTGTACAGTTGTTTTGTACTGAGGTGAGATAGATCTTTATGCGAAAACCACACTAATACTCCAGAAAAATATATTAAATTACAGGACAATAATATAATGTTTTCTTTATGGATGGAAGATGCAGTTGCTTAAACCCCTTTTGTGGAAAAATATATTTGTTCTAGTTATTGATAACCATACACCATATGGATTTATTAATAATAATACTGATGTGATGTGCACACAGCATTTTCAAAACAAGGCTAAGGATCTACAGCAACACTCGCAGCTCATGGAGTCACCAAGAACCAAGCCAAGAGGAAGAGTTAGATTAGATTAGATTCAACTTTATTGTCATTTAACAATTGATATTTACAGTAAGATATGTAGGGTAATGTAAGATATACGAAGACTATGATTCAAATTGCAAGTAATGGATGAGGTACATCAAGCTTATGGAACACTAGTGCAATGTTAATAAATGTTAGAGGAGGAAGTACGTAGCTCATTAGAGGTGTGGTCCTGCTTCTAAACTTCAGATTAAAATTTTCCACTAGTTCAGTACAGCAGTCCTTTGCACTGAGTGCATGCTAACATGCTTGCAATGTCAGCGCTAATATGATGATATTTAGCAGGCATAACCTGAACCTTGTTTACTGTTTAGTTCAGCATGCTATCATTTATTAATTAGCACCAAAGACCAGGTACAGGTACAATAGATAAGTTGAAAAAATAATTTATTTATTTACATTTGATCCAAAATGTAATTTATTAACATTAATGGGTGCTTGTGTTATTAGCAGCAGGCTAGCTGTTAGCACTCAGGCTACTACCAGGAACCAAATGCACACACAGTGGTTCTTCATGGTCTCATACCATCTCATAATGTTAGTCAAATAGTAATTACATAAAGAGTGGAAAGTGCCGTTTACATCCAAATATTGTGTGCTCAGCCATATTTGCTGTCGGCAGATAAAACCTTTGCTCCCACTCCTGGTGACTGAAGAGTCGGTTCTTGCTGCTCTGATACTGGAGGTTTCAGGTTCCTTACTGCACTCCGGAAGAACCATATTTGGGTGTCACGAACTTGTTGCATCATTAATTCGGTTAGCCCAAGCCTATTTCAAAGTCAGATATTTTGGGAGCAGACAAACATCTGTCCCCTTCATTAGAGGAGTGTGAAAAGAGGCTGTTAGTCACTATGCACCTGCAACAGTTAGTATAGTGGAGGGCTGATATTTATGCCACAACATTAAAAAAAGAAGAAACCTTCCATCCCACCCATCCATTTAATCATTCATCCTTCCTTCTGCTCAATCATTAATGGACCCTTTTAACCACTGAAATACTTCCAACTGCCCACCATCAAACAATCACCAGCTACCTTTCTTCACAGAATCTGTCTGGCAGCTTTCTCTCTGATTCAACTCACCATCTGATGGTAAACAGTTAACCAGACACAAAAGAAGGAATGATTCACAATGAAAATTGAAATTTTTTTCTCAGATAATCCAGCACAGATGCAGACGTGCATGTCGACATCCTGCTCTGCCATCATCAGTATGTGTGCATGGACACATTCCACAAATCCCCACTATAAAATATGATGGCAACTTCCTGACAGGAAGAAGAAGAAGAGCTCCTTTGTTTGTTGTATTTAGCTGAACGTTGTGAGAATGCTGAGTACAGTATATATTAGGGATGCACTGATATGGATACTAGTATTGGGTATTGGGTCCGATATCACTTGTACTTGTAAAAGTTGTGTGATAATAGACACCAATAAAGCTTAATGGCAAAATTAACTTTAACCTCACACTTGCTGAGCCAATTGTTAGGTGGTGGAGAAGAAATTTCAACAGTTCGAGGACATTTTAATGAGCTCTGTGTATGACAATGAGTTGAATCCTTGTGAACTTGAAAGCTGCGACTGAGCAGCTCTTCTGCAGCAGTGCAGAACTGAGTACAGCAGAGAAGACAAGATGATGTCGCAGTCACAAGTTTGAAGTAAGAGCTGCACCCTTGTTAAATTACATTTTGATGCTCTGGGCGGGGATTGTGAAATGAGCCTAAAAGAGGGTCTGTTATGACCCGGCTCACTAGGAGACAGGGAAGTAACATAAAACACAGATGTAGAGGGTTAAGTAAAGTTATCTATTTAAATATTGGGATGTTTTTACAAATAACAAAACGAGACTGCAAAAGAGAACAAAAGGCCCAAACAAATCTAACAAAACTAATCAAACAGAATTACAAATATTCAAAACATAGCAAATACCAAACAAATCGGTCATAGCATTAAAGTACATCGCGCACAAGGAGTACTCACTCAGGGTGAACACACACACCCACACACAAAACAGTACATTGTACTAACCACGAGTAAACCCTAAAAAATAACTACATAAACAAGAGACACAGTGACACAAAAGAACAGAAAACAAAAACAAAGTGTTGTGCTGCTCACATTAAATCACAGCCGCGCCAACTAAGAGTTGAGCTGTGCTTTTAAAGCAGGCGAGATCAATTGCCGGGTCCAATCCGGAGGGGAGGGAGGAGGGCCAAGGAACAGATGGAAGCAGCAGGGGAACCAATCCCAGATGGACATCTCCACATACTAATTGGCATACTGAGAGTGAGAGGGGGCAAAGGACCAGGGCCATAACAGGGTCACACTTCTACAAAGCTTTAAAACCACTGTATTACAAAAGGGTTTGTAGCAGAAATTCAGTCAGTTACACGTTATATTCAGTAGGAATAGTGGCAGTATTGAGTTCATTGTCACAAAACGTTTTAAGGTAATTTGTACAATCTCCTGCTATAAATTACTGAATTACACTCAGAAAGTAAACATGAATGTAAAACCAGTCTCTAACGTCACTGCACTTTTATGGTAATTGTTATCATTATGGTAGAAACATCCATCCATCATGTTTTTGGGACCTGTTTTTGGTCCCTGTTTTGGTACCAGCATATGCCCCCCTCAGGAAACAGGCTCCCATCACAACAAAGACTGTGAAAACTTGGCCTGAAGGAGCCCATCATCAGTTGCAGGACTACTTTGAAATGACCAACTGGGACATTTTTGAACGCACAGACCTGGAGGAGCATACTGCAGCTGTTCTGTGCTACATTAAATACTGCACAGATATCGTTACTGTGGATAAACACATCCAGGTCTATCCCAACCAGAAGCCCTGGATGACTAGTGAAGTCCAGAGCCTATTGCATGACAGAAACAATGCTTTTAGGTCAGGTGATGGGGCACAATAGAGTGCTGCAAGAGCTAATTTGAAGAGAGGCATCTGGCAGGCCAAGGTAGACTATAAGAAGAAAATTGAAAACCACTTCAATAGCAACAACATGAGGCATGAGTCGGCCTATCGGGAAGATGTGGAGCGGCTGTCTGTTTGGTGTAGAGACAATAATCTGGTCCTCAACATGACCAAGACCGAAGAGCTGGTAATAGACTGGGGGCGACTGTGGTTCAGTGGGTAGAGCAGTCGTCTCCCAACCGGAGGGTTGGCGGCTCGAATCATGATGCCTGCAGTCCACATGTCAAAGTGTCCTTGGGCAAGACACTAAACCCTCAAGTTGTCCCCAATGGTTAGAGCCATCAGTGTGAGTTGGCGCCGCAGATCGCTGCCTCAGTTCTGTACTGGAGAAAAATTCCCTGTGTGTGTAACGTATTTGGCCAAATAAAGGTGATTACCCTTAATAATAAAGTGATTAGATTACAGGAAGAACAGAACAGACATTCAGCCCCTGGTTATCAGCAGGGACTGCGCGGAGATGGTGCCAGGCTTCCGGTTCCTGGAGGTTACCATAGAGGAGGACTTGAAACGGAATGCCAATACCACTGTGCTGGTTAAGAAGGCCCAACAGAGACTGTATTTCCTGAGATTACTCAGGAAGTAACAACTGCCTGGAGAACTGCTGGTGTCCTTCTATCAGTGTTCCATACTGTATCTGTGTTTGCTTTGCCTGCTGCACAGGAAAGCACTCCAGTGGGTCATCACCACTGCACAGGAGATCATTGGCTGCCCACTGTCCTCACTGGAAGAACTTATAATGAAAAACTGACAAGTCAGTTTTAAACTCTGATTTTTTATAGTGCATTTAATATAAAAATATCAATTCATGCTACTTTACATAATGCATGTAAATGTCAAAAAAGAAATACAACATAAAACACTAAAAGGAGCCTTCAATTCCTTGTTGTCTTTTTTGGCTCCAACTTTTAAAGCAAACCTTTTCTTTTACATCTTTGTTTTTGTCTTAAACCTAGAAAATAGATCACAGACATCATTGATCCTTTTCACCTTCATTTGCCTTCAGAGCTGCAGAGCAGCTCTCTGCCAGAATAATCTGCTGAACACGCTGAAGGACCTGCTGCATTTATTGTACTCAACCTTGTGAGTCTGTGTTTGGTTTTAATATGAAAGGACTAACTGACTTGGGAGTTTGGCATAGTGATGACGTTACCTAACTAGATGTACAAAAAAAAGAAATGACATAATCAGTTTTGGGTGAGACATAATCAACCAGCCATAATCAGTTTTGCCATATCAGTTCTAAACATAAAATAAACTACATACAAATTAAGATTCAAAACAGTAAAGGTTGGACACCACCCTCTCTCTTGTCTTTTCCTTTCCTTTACTTCTCATACCAGGTGTCACAGTTTTAAGGTTTACTTGCAAGTATGTGTACTTTAAATGGAGGCAACACTCATGCCTTGAAGAAGCATCTAAGATGATATCACACACCCCTAAAGTACCATTTTCACTTAACACGAGTCACTTCCTGTAGTCATGGTGTGTGCAGCTGTGCAGCAGCCTTATTGACTTTACCTGCTGTCAGTAATACCTGTCAGTAATACCTGCGATGGATTATAATTTGGCCCATTGCTAATATTTTTACATCATGAGATTTTATTTAAACCTATGAATGTTTTTTGAACAATTAGGGAAA
>NW_018128092.1:117442-130442 GCF_001952655.1 Monopterus albus | reverse complement strand
AAATACTGAATACCCTGCCTGTTAAGCAATTACAGACAATTAACATTTGAAAAGCATAGAACAAAGTGGTTTCTATGGCGCCTTAACCAGGAGGCGATTAGCTTATCTTATCTTAGCTTAGCTTATTTTAGCTTCGTGTGAGAAGGGAAGTAGCAGGAAACAGCCAGCCTGGCTCTGTACACGCAAACAGAAGTGCAAAAAAAAAAAAAAAACACACTGTGGTTTTACAGAGAGTTATTATTACTATTATTATTACTATTACTATTATACTTGGTAGTTCTCGGAAGTGTCTGGCTGCAATAAGCCAAGAAATTGTTGTCCCTGTGAAATGATAACTATGCCTAGACATTTAACATTTGTGTTTGAACACAGATTAAACATATGGTATGTTAATCAAATTAGCTTTAGAACTTTGGTGAGAGTCCAGCTGTTTTTCACCTGCTTCTAGTCTTTATGTTAAGCTAAGCTAATGGCCTCATAACTCTGTACCTAATCTACACAGACATAAGGTCAAAGTGTTTATTTGTCATATGAACAGTTAGGAAACATGTTTCCCTGTACAATGAAATTCTTACTTTGCCGTCCACATGAATGCCACAATACAAGTGAAATATAAAATAGATAAATAAGTCACACAAAATCTAGGCACATAAATATCATCTCTAACTCTCAGCAAGGTAGTGAATAAGCATCTTTCTCAAAATGTCAAACTTTTCCTTCGCCTTCATCAGCAGTGAAATGTGATCGTTCTCAGCTGTCTGAATGGCTTCTCTCAGCTGCTGTGTGAACAAAACACTTTGCTCTTACAGTCACAAAGAACTCTTGTGACTGGAAGGGCTCTCATTGTGTTGTTGTATTCCTGGCACAATTAGCCTATCAGTTTAAAATTTTCATTTAAATTTTTGCATAATCCAAATCATCTCATGAGCTTCTCATTTCCTTATGTCAGGGATTGTGCTAAATGCTGCATATTCTTTAGGCAAAACTAGGGAATTTGCAGATGTTAAAATGCATTAAATTACTTTCCTCCAGAGTCCAAAAAAAAAGATTTCTCTTGACAGTAGAATCTGAATTATAAAACTAAAGAAGGTAACACTAAATTTGCTGCTGCACCTCATTAAAATCTTGTATTATTACTGGGCGCACCAGATCTCATCTTTCTGGATCCTGCTGTTGTTATAAAATATAAGTGTTTCAGCAGTGGATTGTGCTGCAGGAGGCTGTTCAGTCCTCTTTAGTTAAGTTTAAGCCAGAGCCATCAGACTGAGCGAGCACTGGATTTTGTACGTAACAGAGCAGCTACCTCACTTTGATTTAGATTTATTGAATGTCAACTCCTGATCCAAGCTTATGTCAGCCGTAGGCGCAGACCTCATCGACTTCAAAAATAGAAAAAATTCCCATACATGTATTAACTTTGCATTAACTTTGGCCTCTGAAACAGCTTTGACAGCAGAAAAGTCATTACCTCCAGGCTGCAGCAGCTACAGGAAGCTCACTGACTCATAATGGGCAAGTATCAATTTTTTACTTAAATGAAGCGGTCACTCTAATTAATTAATTAATATCAATTCCCTGTTTACATTCCTTTAATGAATCATATATTTATATATATATTGTGTTGACCTGCAAAGTAATTAAGAAACTATTCAAAGGTAAAAGCTGATATTGTCTCCATGTCACCTGACAGCAGCTGCTGAGAATCGACTCTATCGTTCCTCTGGGTGGTGCTGACAGTAGCTCAGGTAAACACCTCATCTCAGTGGCTTCAGGACATGTTTGAGTGCAGCACCACTCTGTGCCCATTTCACCTGGGCATAGAATAATTATGCTGATCCCTATCCATTCAATGTCTAATGTCATTCTTGTTCACCACTGTGTCATTTGTTTAGCCTTCATTAAAAAAAACTAACTGTGATATGGCTTCATAAATATTCTAAGCCCTCATGGGGGCTTCATAGAAAGAGCACGGGTGTGTGTTTCCCTGTACATCCTACAGGCTCTTGTGTAATATTCAGTGGCTGATCTATTTGTTTTCAGATCATCTCTTCATCTGTTGTATTGTAGCTACAGAGAATCATCCATCAAATCCTGCTTACACAATTTAAGACTGTTACTAATGAGCTTAACTCTGAATCAAAATAGAAATGTTTTTCTTACTGCCCCACAGCTGAATCGGGAATCTTTGATTAACAAATCTTGACAATGAAACACACACACACACACACACCAGGATGTACTGCTGCACTCTCACTATATATACACTGTATAAATCCTGTTACCGTGGCCCTCAGGAGAAGTTTGGATGAGCTGATTTTGATTAGCATAGCTTTGAGTGAACCAAGGCTTTGTCATGCATTTGCCACAATGAATCAAGTTCAACATCTGCAGCCACCGGGCTATCACCGCAGAAAGATTTACCACAAATGAAGTTGATTTGCATATCAAACTGAAGACCTCATGTGCTGCAACCCCCTCATTTGCTGTGAAAAATATGCCCGCACCTGCTACAAAGTTATCAATATGACCGTCACAGCCCTCCTCATTTATTTATAGCTTATAGGCAGAACCCCTAATGACAGATGAAAGACACGTTTTAAATCCGCTGAATTATTAGTTAGTGCTACTATTGAAAACGAGCTCTCTGGGCAGTTGTCTTGATTGTCACATTAGCATGCAGAAGGCTTTGTTTTCTGTAAAGTGTGTTTGTACTGTAGCTGTGAAGCTCTAAATTATTTAGAAATGGAAACACATTTATATGAGAAGTGCTAGTTTGTATTTTTCTAACTGAATAATTTAAAAAGAGGATAAGATCTGCCGCCCAGTTAAATTTGAGCCAATTAATCAATGTTTTAGTCTGTTTAACTTCTATTTACTATCAGCTGGGCCCAAAATGAAGAGAGCAAAGACCATTTTCCCTCTCTGGCTTGATTCTACTGTGGTATTTTCAACTGCTCAGTTAACATTATTGCCTCACTTTTATGTGTCTATTGCAGTATTATATTATTCACCTTCAGAGGTAAGTGTTTTCTGCTACTCCATAGTTTGACTTCACTACATTTCAGAGGCAAATGTTGTACTCCACTACATTTATTTGTTAGCTTTATTTACTTTTCAGAATCTGATTCATTTTTTTTAAAAATACAGTAAAATCATGTGACTTGGTGATGCCTGGTGAGAAATTCACAAGCTACCCAACAGTACTTCAAATTACAAGTGTATAAGTAATTAAAATTAGCTCCACCTTTACCAGCTAAAACATTAACTGTCATGTACACAATAATGCATCAATAACTATTATACAACAATTGATATACATTAATGTGAAATGTGCTATTTGGCACAGTTAGTACTTTGGTACTTAAAGTATACTTTGATGCTAATACTTTTGTACTTTTGCTTCAGGACCATATTGAAAGAAGGACTTTTACTTGTTGTACTTGTTGTACTTTTACTTAAGCAAACTACTTGAGTACTTAATCCACCAATCCTTACCTTATACTCTTCTGTACTGTGTGCATTGTGATGTGACGTTTACCTCAAACTGGAGCTTATACACAGGATTACTGAGGGAAGACACTGGATGCTTTTCTTGGTGATGGTGCATTATCTTTTTTATGGCAGGTTATTTCCCAGCTGTTTTAACATGATGGAAAGAAAGTAAAGAAGGAACCATTACATACAGCACCAGTGGACATCCTTGGACAATAATATAATGGCATGAGGGAGTACTGCTACATCAAAGCTGTTAACATTGGCAGTGTTAGCAGCACTGCAAGGAATTACTGAGTCTGTTTCGACATGTAAGCCTTTAAATGCAAGTAGCAGTGAAGCAATGTGCGTCAACAAGACCACAAGGCAAATGATGGGGGCGAGCCATTGTCAGCTGTAGCAGATGCAGGGAAGCAGCTGACTCATTTGAAAATCTACAGAAACAGTTAGTTATTTGCCAGTCAATCAGGAGTCTCCAAGAAGAGAAAACCCAGTCTTCAGTAACAGGAAGTGCAGTAGACCCCAGATCCAACCTTACAATAAGCTCCCAATTATCTAAGCTATGTTAGAAAAATAGCCACCAGTGCAGAACAGTGTAGTATTTACACCCTGTCAATAGTGGAAGGCAGTCACTGAAGATCTGGTAAAGTCAATATCACTTTGTAATTAGATAGACATAAAAGCTCATGATTTATTCATTGCAGGGTTTAATAAATTGCTTTGATTAATGGTTAAATTATTAAAGGTCAAGCAAGTTCATAGTTCAATATAACTTAGTGGAAAAAGTCAAGTCAATCAGTTTTTCTCTGTGCCTGGGGTTTTCTACCCATCTTCACAGCCTCGACTTGAAAATATACCAGTTTAAGGTTTCACACATCATTTGAGAAATTAATTTGAATCTGAATCCTCAGAGGTCAGTGAAGAAACAGCACAGGGATCAGCTACTCAAGATATATTTGCTTTTACTGAGCTTCATTACCTGCGGTGTCCCGGCAGATACATTGAGGCAATGTCACATCCCAATTCACACTTAACTTACATGCACGCACAGAGATAAACAGTTGCAGTGCTGGTAACAGTACACAAATTAAACACATACACTAAACTGCCTGTTTATCAGGTACACCTAGCTAAAACTAATACAGTCCAATTTCACAGTAGTAGTCACGTTTTGTTTGAAGTGTCGATTAAGTGGTATCATTATTTTTGATGAATGTAGTTTGCACTGCTAGTGAACTGTACTGCATCATACAAACTGGTGTTTGTTATTTAGCCTAATCTCTGATATAAATGAGGTGAACGAAGTAACTGAGACACTGGTAAGTGTAATGCAGGACAGCACAGCATCTAAAATGATCATACATTTAAATCACCAGTGCTCTGAAACAGTTTGAACACACACCGAACATGAAGCTGGGATTTATACCAGGACTGTTGGATTTGGCCGCATTAGGTGTAACTACTGTAGTAAACTGGCAACTGAGTGTGTATCAGGATTTCTAAGTTACCGTTTGTACACACTGTGTGCAGCCACATGTGACTGTCTCTCACTCCCTGTCCCTCTCGTTCTTTCTCTTCAAAACCCTCATCATTACGGAGTGTAAACACTCAGGGATCACAGTCAGAGTGGTGAGGGATTGTCGGTGGGAGCGGCAAGATCTGGCAGTCGCATGTGGTTCGGCTCGGGGGAAATTTATCACAGGAGACACTCTGACCTGCAGGGACACAGCCGACCTGAGAAAAACAAGCTCAGTGGTCATTATAAGGGTTTTATAGTTTGTATGCACTCAGAGGAGGAGTGGTGGTGGCATTACTGTCAGACTGGGGAGACAGAAACAGGGGCAGGCGGGACAGGGGTCACTAGGTTTCAGCACCTGTTGGCGTATTGAGGTTTGCTGTGCTGTGTTTGACTTGCTTCTTTAGAACAGGTGTGATGCAACAATTCATCTTTTTATACCACAAGGGGACAAATGTAATTCATTAAGTTCACAAACATTGTAACACACACACACACACACACACAGAGTACAGCATGTTCATCCAACACTCATGGCCCTGTTTACACACAACCGTCACATGCACACGCAAACTGTGTGCACATAGACCCAAGTCTGTTCGTGTGTAAACACACTTGACAGACTCTGGAAGAAGGAGAGGAATCAGCCGAGGACGGAGACAAGTTGCATTCATCTTCTGCATGTCAGGCTGCTGCGTGTATGTGTGGGTGTGTTAGCCCCCTTGGATGAGCACACACAGCTGAGGATGCAGCTGAGAGCATGAGTTCAGACCGAGAGGAGTATGACATGGTCTGTCAGAAAGCTGTGACCCTAATTGTTGACCTTTGCTTGCACAACAGCACATTGCTGGATCAGGATACCTGTCAGGATTTCCTCTTCCTGTTGTCTAACCAGAGCTCTGACCACAAAGAACTGGGTAAGCACTATAATTACCTCCTCATTTATCGTGGGTGTATCTTTCCT
This sequence comes from Monopterus albus, assembly GCF_001952655.1. Taxonomy (NCBI): domain Eukaryota; kingdom Metazoa; phylum Chordata; class Actinopteri; order Synbranchiformes; family Synbranchidae; genus Monopterus; species Monopterus albus. Next base: position 124,470 of record NW_018128092.1, on the reverse strand, counting down.
GCTGTGCTGTGTAAGTTACTCATGCCCATCCTTCTTCTCAGATCTTGTTCAGCAATGCTTAACTTTCATGTGTGTCTAAAATCTGCTTTTTGCCATTTAACAAGTGGTTTTACTTATCTTTCCTTTTGTTTAGCGCATGAAGAGCTTTGGCAGAGCTTTGACTGAGCACTTTAAGCCATCAATACACCCCTAATGAGTTTTTGTGAGCCTAGGGCATCAGGGAGCAATAGGTGTGTAAAACAAACTCACAGTGACTCCCGTGTTTGCTCAACAGAGCAGAACTTCACTACTCTTAATAGATAAGCCTTAAGGCTGACTAATGGCAGCTGATGCTGTGATGACCACTCAGGCTTACAAAAAAAAAGATGCGAAACAAGCAAACCTTTTCAGACGTGTGCCTGAATATGAAGACGTGAACAACAGTTAGCACAAAACTAGCAATGTTGTGTGTTTATTTTCTGCAGAGAATTAGATTTTTGACTTATATATGAGGGATGGTTTACACTTCAGCTGCAGCCTTGTGCATCTGCTGCTTTGTCACTTGTACTGGGCTTCACCCTATTTAAAGGAATAATCCCTCTCTTCAAATGGATTGTTAACGAAGCAGCTCTGCGACGGGCTCTGGCAGAGTGCGGGGCTTTGTTGTGTGAATCCTGGTTGTAAGAGTGGACTCTTTAATCCTGCAACTAGTCGCTCAATTGTCTAAAAGCAGAGGAAGCCTTTGATTATAGTGTTACAGTGTGAATAACACTATACAAGATGTGACTATAGGGTGTGTGAAGAAGTGTAGAATTAGCCTATAGATGTAGAAAGGCGGGCCTCTATGAGCACAGAGAGTAGCTGAGCTTAACACATTAAAAGATTCTGTGTACAATTAAAGAATGACACTTTTTTTTCTATTTATCACTTACAACTAATTGTGTGAAAGAAGAAAAAAGGTGAAATTTAATTTTAGCAGAACAGATCCAAAGCGGGGTTGGGAATACTAATGTGGCAAGTGTATGAGAAAATGCTATTTCATAGCAATTATGTGAGCTGATGCATATCACAGTAAAACTGCAATCCGTAATTGGTTGCAAATCCATCCTACATTTGTCCTCACTTTCTTCCAACCACAGAGATTTTTGTAAGCACTGATTTGATATGTTGGTTAGAAGAATAGGTCTTTATCTTTGTCAGCAGGTGCACAGGAAATATCATGTGTTGGTCCGTGTTCACAGAGTGCGTGCCACACCGATCCTGACCAAATCCACTGTCACCTCACATCACACTCAGTGGAGGAATTGAATGTACATCACAGTGCTGGTGGCATCCGCTGCTGAGCTGTGGGGACATTTAATGCCAATGCACGTTACGGTGCTATTGATGTGAATTATTGCTGCCACATGGAAGCTAAAGACAATTTGCTTCTCTGAATGTTAGAGGGTGTATAGGTGGGGGCTTGAATGAAATGTCTCACTGTGTATAGTTTTGGTGTAGTGTGTAGATCCTACAGAGAGCAATATGTGGCTTTGTTCACAAACGGTATTTGTAACAGAAGGTGGAGATGAAATTAAAAAGAGGTTTTCTGCAGATTAAAAAGTGCCAGCTGAGATTTCATCTTATTGTGGCTTTCCTCCTTATAACATGAAGGTTCTAGTATCCTTTCTGTAACTACTGTAATCCAAATATTGTTTGTGATGATCACACAGTTTTATATTACCGTTTGTTTACTTTGTGTACAACTGTGTTATTTTGGCTTCCTGTGTGTTCCAGGATTACTTTCAAGATTTTAAAGCTTTGCACTGTTTGGCACCTGCATATATTTCAAAGATCTTACAATCTTACATCTTCCAACTAGTTGCTCTTAGAGGCGCTTAGATCCAGACTTAATAATTACGGTGACCGGGCCTTTGCTGTGGTTGCCCCTAAACTGTGGAATAGTCTCCCGCTGAGATTCAGTCTGCCTCTGAGTTTCCTGCCTTTCACTTTCTCCTTAAAACTCATTTATTTAAGCAGGCATTTGTCACTGATTAGGGCATCTATGTGTCTGTCTTTTTGTTTCTGGTTCTTTCTCTGTCCTGCTTCTATTGCGTCTAATTGTTGCTTAATTAATTAATTATTTTAAATTTGTCTTCAAGTTATGTATTTGTTTTTTGTTGTATTGTTTCTGTTATTGTGAAGCATCTTGTAACTTCAGCTTTAGAAATGTGCTATATAAATAAATAGGTTTACTTTTTTAAACCTATTTTGTGCAGAGATGATACCTGTGTGGCACGCACAAAAAACTGTTTGTGAAATCGCTTCAGTTCCAGCAGCCACACAGGAAGTTAAGCAGCTTGACTCACAGGGCAACGTGCGCGGTGCTGAGCAAGGCTGCTTTTTGTTGTGAGGTTTGACAACTTGGCCGTGAATGAGCAGGAGCTGCCGACTCAGCAGGTGATCAAATGAAAAGCAATGTCTAGTGGGAATCATTACAATGAACAGTGAACTAATCTGACCGTGTGTTCAGACAGAAAATGAAGTGGATTTTAGAGTCAGCACGAATGCACGGAAAAGCAAGATTAGATGCAAATTTGCCCGAGGTGGTACAAACTGACGGGAAGACACCTCCACACAAGTTCACGGTGTTGTTTGAGTGAAACATCTGTGCACGTCCTAGGGCTCTGCTTCATAAATGTTCAGAGAGAAAACAGAAAAGTGCAGTGAGTTTCTGTTGAGTAAGAGGCTGACAACACAAAAACAAACACTTTGCACACAGCGGGTGTGTCTGTGTCAGCTTACAGCTAATGTACAGTCGGTACAAATATCAACAAAGACCTTGCTCTTAGAGCTTCAGCTGTTCTTATTTACATGTTGTTTTCTTTAAGTTCACTGTTTTTAGTTTGCTTTTAGTTTGTTTACTGTTTTGTAAAGCACTTTGTTACCATCAGGTTTTAAAAAGTGCTATATAACTAAACCTGATTTGATTTAAATCTTTGTTATTCCTGTAGAGCGAGTCTTTAACGATGATGAAGATGCCAACACATAAACAGTAAGCAGGTGGGTGGAGCTGCAGGGCCACGCTGACCCTAGTTAGTGAAGGGAGACAGCGAGGCAGGTGGGGCCCCACAGACCCACAGTGGGCTGAGTGGCACTAGGCTTTCTGATTACCTCACATTATGAGGTTTTCACCACTGTGGCTAACCTGTGGATTAACCAGTATCTACCAATATCTCAAATATGGGACAAAAGGTCTAATATATCAGTCTGCTATTGGAAGGGACAGGTGGTAACTCTGGTTGGTACATGCTGTTGGGGAAGTAACTTGCTCATTACACTTTATAAACCTAACTCCACCACTTTACTAACTACTGAGCAACAAAAGTACAGTACAGAAATACATGACATTTACTTTCTCTACTTGGCTGTCACTCCTTGGGTGCCTTTAAAGGGTAACTCTGCTGTTTTTGGACCTGCTGTATTGCCCCTAACAGTAGGTATGACGACTCTATAGCTAGTGCTAGTTTTTACTGTAGAGACTGGGAGAAATGAAAAGTCTTGTTAAACAGTGTCACCGGGGCAATCGGTCATCCTCCGAGAGCGCTCGGGATAAACATGATTTCAGTCAAAGCAGTTTTCACACTTATCAGTCATAAGGAAAGCAAATACTGTACAAGGTTTGGAATATGTGTGCTGCTGTCTGGGGTGTTCATTACTGCTAGCTACATAGGAATAGACATCTGGGTCAACCTGCCAGCTGCCCCGATGGCAGGATGATCAGGTGATTATCCATAGCTTGTATTAATGTAAGTATGATGTGTTCCAGTCAGTAGAGTGCTACTGAAGTTGACAGCATGTCTCCTGGCAATGCCGGCCTGCAGATGTCAGTCAAACTGCCCAGCCAGAGGCTTACAGGCCTAAGGCAAAATGGAAAGATGTGCACGACAGCTGAAATACCATTATCCTTTTTATATCTCTACACAAAAAGAGAGGAGAATTCAAAATTCAGTTTAACTTCTCAACCCCAAGATGCTTTAAGCACAGTCTGTTAGTTTCAAACATCACTATGCAGTTTCATATTTTCCATTTGTATCGTTAAGATGTCATTCAGCGTTTCTGTTAAATGTTGGTAAATGGAGTATTTTCCACCTTTCCCAAAATATAAAATAGGCTCATTCTAAAATTTCTATAAAATGGTGATTTTTTTTTTACATAATCTCAAATTTTAGGGAGATTTGACAATGTAAAAATCACAGCACAAAACACAGAGATGTTTGACTATATCTGCAGCCACCGAGCTCACACAAGCATTTTACCAGAGCAAACTCCCCTGCTGTTGGATGAATATCCATCCCCTTGTTTCAAATCAAGTATGATAAAATCAGAGCGACTCATCAGAAAGCCTGGCCCCCGTCCTGAAGTGAGATAATAAGCCACTGTTTTTACTGACCAATTTGTTGAATGTTGAGCTGACTTGACTGCATTACAATCAAGGCTGGATCTGGCACAACACCAGAAACACCCGCTGTGTGTCTGAAAGGCACAGGGCTTTTTGGGTAAGACAAACGAGAGCTCAGATCAACTGCTCACTCTGTTGAGCGAATAGTTTCCACCGGCAGTTCCTCCAGAGCACTGATACAGGTTACACAGTATATCCCTAAATGGCAGGATGCACTTATCACCCACAGCATCCTCCAAATGCAAACGCACACAACATTCACCCTCATTACAAAGTCCACTTTCATTATCAGCTGCGGCTTTAGGTGTGTGGGCTTGAATTGATGAGGCTTTTTTTTTCTTTTTGATCACATTATTTCTTGCACGCCCATCTCATCTCGAGTTTATTAAGCAGGACCTCGGTTGGCAGAGGACATTAGCATCAGTGGATCATCCATTTAGTTTCCACTGGTCTGTTCCTGATTGTGCGTGGTGTTTGCAGGGACAGATGGTGCATTGCAGGTTAAATCCCAAACAGAAAAACAAGAACATCAAATTAACTGCACTGTGGAGATTAGAACCCTATCGTACCACTGTGCCTTTCAATAATTCATACCTACTGACTACTGTCTCAGTATTTTATTGATACAACATTTCCCTGTACAACACAAAGGAGCGCTGGAGGCACGGTCTGTTCCTGTTGCAGGAGATAACAGGCAAAAAGCGTCCTTCTCAGCTGTCAGCAAAAGACAAAATGCCAGACCTCAGAGGCATGTGCCATTAGTGCTGCAGCCAAGAGAATAATAAAACAGATTTTTAAATAGCATTCATTCACCCAGGGTGGGTAAAGAAGTAAGAGCCCACTTTAGCCAGGTTTATGTACTCATCCAGGCTTTAATCCTTTTTTGTACCTTTACGCATCTGGGAAGGTGAGAGAATTTAAGGGTGTTCTGATGACACCAGGACTGAAGTTAACCAGACGTGACAGAGTAAGGTCAGTCAGCCGGTTCACTGGGGCCAAGTGGAACAAATCTTTCATTAAAGTTAATGTGCAAAAAAACTAAAGTCAAACAATGGCTGGAATACCAATCAACTCTTCCGTAAGCTGCCTGTGAACAGCATTATAAACTCGAACACCGTCGTCATCTCGCTTTTTCTAAAGGATTCTCTGGCGTTTCCTCTCCTCCCCTCCTTTTGATGCCCAGGGGTTAACTGGGACCTCCCCAGAGGTTTTCACTTCTGGTGTTGTTATCTGCTCCTCAGTAGAGCAGCTGTGGAACTATGGCGAATGTGAATCCATCTCCGAAATTGCCAAAAAGAGAGATATACAGTGGAACACCTCTTATTTTCATACTCATAGCATAGCTCAAACTGTAGCTACCCACAGGCTGTGGAAAGATAATGAGGAGGATGTTTACTATATTAAAAACTAATTCAGTAATTAAATAAACACATTGCATGCATGACAGGATAAATTAAATAAAAACACCAATGCTTAAAGGACAAATCACAGGTGTAATGTATACACAGCACTGTACTGGTTTGCACTGTGATGCCAACAGACTGAATTCTGCTGCCATGTATTATGACAGTGACTGATGAGTTTTCTTCATCCATTTACAGGTTTAGCCAAAGGGAAACCAGCTTAAAATGGCTTGTAGATCATACTGTTTTGTCCCTGCCTATCTTCTGTTTATGAGCTGCCAGAAGATGTGTGAGTCGCAGTGCACCTAGAACATATGGCGACCTAGGTAACACAGTTCAGACTGTATCATTGGACTGGAATCTCCGCTGCGTCCTATAGTTTGTGTTTTCACTTACACTTCCATTAACAACCCCCTGAGAAAATGTGACCCACAAGCAGTACAATCAGGGAAATGAGGGAAAGACTAATCGAATTACAACCTCAGGACAAAAGACTAGGAGGTATAAAAAAAAAGTATGTGCATGTTTGTGTGCATATGTGCACATTTGTGGGCGTGTCAATGTGTGTGAGTAGGGTAAGTTTTTAACACTGGGGCAATCATGTTAAAACTAAAAACAGAGTTAGAGTTTTTCTCACCTTTTGTTTCAAATGATGGGGAAAATAGTGGTGCAGTTTGAGGTTTGTTGTGACATTTCATCCTGTGATTATGTTAGTGTCCTCTGCAAAGCAGGCATTCCCTGGTCTGAAATTGTGTTACCTGAGCTGAGAGGAATTGATGGAATGACCTTACAGCTTGTCTACCAGTGGAAAAATGCTCAGTGGTTTCAACATGAAACGCTGGAGATGTGAAAATCCCTGTTGCATTTTTATCACTCATATTACTTTCAATTCCATTCTATTCAGTTCTATTTGTATAGCACCAAATCATAACAAAGGTAATCTCAGCACACTCTACAAAGTAAGGTCTAGACCTTAGTGTTACTAGGAAAAACCCAACAAACCCCCCTGAGCAGCACTTGGCGACAGCGGGGAGGAAAAACTCCCTTCAACGGAAGAAACCTCCGACAGACCCCGGCCGATGGTGGGCGGCCTTCTGCCTCGACCGGTTGGGGTGAGTGGATAGAGGGGAGGGCCAAGAAGAAAAAAAAGCAACAAGACACAACAAACAATCAAACACTGGTCAGGTTGATGTGGCTGGGGGCGT
>NW_018128092.1:115372-117334 GCF_001952655.1 Monopterus albus | reverse complement strand
AGGAGAGGAGAGGAGAGGAGAGGAGAGGAGAGGAGAGGAGAGGAGATGAGATCAGAGAAGTAAACAGTTCTTGTTAAAGAAAAAGTGATGACAGTGAACCATAGTGTGTATTGACTTGTATTACATACAAATAATTACAGTCATGTCATACACATTGACTCTGGCTCCATTATTCATGAACAGACACACACATCACATTTGCCTATTTCATTTGTCTGTTAGACGCAGTCGTACATTTTCAGATATAGATCATGTTCTGTAGCTTGATGTTTATTAATTCTGGGGCAGACGTACAGAAATATCAGGAAATGTCTCTGAGACAAATAAATAACTAATAACTTGTGAGTTACAGTTTTTAAAAGTTTCTTTAAAAACTAAACATAGTAACATTAGTCTGCAGTTAAAATCTGCTGTGGCTTAAAAACCTTACTGGAAACTGGGGGCGTCCTGATCCAGTGTTTTTGGCCCAGATTCTGCTCTGAATCCTTTAATACTGCTAATATTAATAACACGGGTTAGCACCTCACTACTGAACTAACCTTTTAACACCCTGTACTCCCACACAGTCTCTCCAGTCGGCTGACCAGACTCTTATTCCTCTGCTTTTAAAGCTGTATGTTCTTCATTTCCTGTAGTGTATTTATTTCTGTCTTCTACTTTTTGTCCTTCTTTATTTTAATATAGTATTTGTTGTTTTGTACAGCACTTCAGTCAACTCTATATTGTTTTAAATGTTCTTTATAAATACATTTAGATTTGATTTTAATATTCAGTATTTGCTGTTATTGAGTCTGACCCAATACTTAGGTTTAGCTAAATAACACAGCTTCCCATTGCACGGCCAAGTGAGTGCAAGCGGTTCGGTTGTTTGACAGTTTATTAACTGTGTATAAACAACAGGCAGCGTTGCAGCTTTTTTCGGGTTTCCATTTTTTGTCAGCATTTCCTCGATTGCATGTGACATACATCGGATTGTGTGGGACCCATAGAGCTGCTGAGCGTGCAATACAGTGTGTTTGAGATTAAAACTGGAGTCAGTCCGGTGTGCACCGAGGCTAAACAGCAACATCGAGCAAATGTCTAAACTCCAGATGTGAGTGGTGAAACTAATAGTGGTCACAGCTAAGCAAACCTGGTCACGAGCCAGCCTTGTCTTTGTCCTGGGGAAACTTGAAGTTTGCTGCTTTTGTGTTGTCTTTGCTTCTATGACCTGTGATAAACTGTTTCATTCTGTTGGATGCTGTGATTAAGGTGCCTCTCGTGCTGACCCTGTTGAAAGCAGCTTGCATATTTCCTGAGAAACGGTAGCACTGCTGATGTCACATGTAGGTGTGGGACTCCCATCATTTTTAAACTTAAAGTAGCACAACACATTAGATAGTCTCCTCTTGATGCTGTAGGCTGCTCTCCTTTATGGCAGCCACCCTTCAGTTTCATACAGGAAACATACGAATGACCAACAAATAAGCTCTTAACACAGAGCATCCCTGAACTCTATCCTCACCCAAGCAAAGAGCAGATATGTGACTTGACACAGCGTCTGCATTGTATTTGCTCAGGTTAAGCAGTGGCAGGTCCAGCTGGTTTGTAATGGCAGTTGCCTCTGAGAGCCACCCTCACTTATAAGCTGCTGTGTTAGTAGTGACCTGGGGGTCACTTATGGAAATCCTCAATGTACGGTTACTAAGTTTCCCAGATGGTAATACAGCCTCCAGTAGGTCGTTGACAAGCTAATCACAAGCCAAGCATGTAATCAAGAAGAGAGTCAGCCATGCTGGGAATGAAGTGCATGTGTGTGACATGACAGGGCGAAGCAGTGGCCTGTGCCCCCCAGCGGGGTAATGAGCCACCTGTCACTGGCTGGGACCGACCAAACAGAGTCACTAGGGCATTCACTGAACCAGGTGCATAAAGCTGTGACAAACCCTGGATATGTCTTCAAGGCTGGAGGGGGTGGGGGGT
>NW_018128092.1:99088-115205 GCF_001952655.1 Monopterus albus | reverse complement strand
GTGTGATAGTTACAATGCTGGATACATATTATATCACTCTATTACCATAATCACTTCATTGCAGCAGAGGTGGCACACACAGCTGAGTCAGCAGAGAGTCAGCAGCTCACTAACAATATTCTAGGTTGCCATCTATCTCTCTGCTGTGGTTTACAGATGAAATCACAACCATGTTTAAAGAAATAAGGTTAATGAAACTCCTGACTTGGAGGTTTGTCAGTGGAACACATACAGTATGTTTTGATTAACTCCTCACTGTTTGTTTTGTAGTGTTTTCCTGTATCGGCCATGATACTCCTGTTACCCTCCTTTACTCACACTCCAGCTATTTTTTTATTAAAGTCCTGTCTTCCTCTCCACTAGTCCCTTGTCTTGGATCTGGTTTGTCTTACTTTCCTTTTCAACTCTGGATTCAACAGCAGGACTCAGACAGTTTCAATTCTCCTCAGGTAAATGCCTGAGTGGATTCTGATCTAGATTTTTACTCCTGAAGCGTCACAGGGAGCACAGTCCTTCAGCCTGAGCTCAATTCTCTTTGAATTCCACTTAGATTCTCTGGCTGGGCCACCGGCCATAAGCAGATCTAGTGTGCTGCTGAGGCCTGAGAGGATAGCCAGCTCTTGATGTATGGTTCATTAGAAAGATGAATTGTGCTGAGTGCATCCCTGTTGAGGGCTGACCCTGGAGTTGCCACAGCATTTTTAAGTTATGTATGTATTCAGGCTGTTGCTTCCTCTGTGCTCACCAGCAGCAAGGGACCATGTCAACCCGGCTGAAGGAATGAAATATTTATACAGACATGTTATGAACCAATACATTTCAGATTGTGCTGCTAATATTATATTTATGCTAAAGTCAAGCATGTCCATGTTTATTTGTTTAGCTCTGCCTACCAGATAGGCAGGTAGTTTGGATTGTGAACAAAGATCCAGGGCTCAACAAACCAAAGACAAGGCTTTATAAGTGTTGACTGATTGTTGAAAAGGTACCGCTGGGGTTAGAAATACGATAAGGTGACGCTGCACCCGGGACATCTCTTCTCTCCCCTTCCTGTTCAAAGCAGAGCACACGATGCCACGGCACTCTGACATTTTCATGATGAAGGGAATGATAAGGAGCAGATAAGCCACAAGAGGCACTCCTCAAGAGAATATTTAGACTTCAGTATGTCCTTGTGCAAGAAGTAGGAAATGCAACAAGTACAAATTTGAAATTACAAAAACCTGGGAGCAGAAAATGGTTTTTCTGTTCCATGAAAAGCAATACCTGTGTAGAAATGTTGATTTAGTAGAAGAACTAAACATGCATCAACCAATATTAATAATACAATCCAAATATATTAAATTAAAGAAGCTTGGCTTACACGTTTACAGGTACAAAGATTAACAGCAAAGTCTCAGATTCATTCCAGTATATGTTCATTATTGAGCTCATAGTTGGAAGTGGTGTTGTAGTGTCTTTATATTTTTGTTCTCACTATTTACATATGATTTGAAGGGGTCAGAATATTAGGAACACCACTGAATTTAATGCAGTTCATATAATTATATAATGATTGCCTCTAATAAAAGTTTTACATTTATGACATTTCACCAAAATCTGAACATGATGAGCTTCATCGACACAGATGTTATGGCAGGGCTGTTGTACTGGAATGCATTCAGCTGTGCAGCTGTACCTAATAAGTGTATGGCATGCTATTTGTTTGGCTCCCATGGTAGAAATCTGGTTCACTTGTCTTAGTCAGCACACATTACTGCTCCATAAGGGACATCCTGAGGTACTGTTTCTTCTGGTTTATGCATGTTTCCAAGTAAATCCTGCTTTCCTGTTTCCTTCTTCAGTTAGGAGACCGCATGGCTTCCTACATGGCTTATCTTACATCTCATATCTGATTGTTTTCATTGGTTGGCCAGATTCTCCAGGCTTGCAAACCACCTGGGCAAAATGATTGACTTTCCACTGTGTTTGCTGTTGTTGCTTTTGTTTTTAAGACGTTTTGCCCGGATGTGACTTTGCTTATGTTTTTTTAACCACGCTGAGCTCCCTTTCGTAGCAGAAGTATGTAGAATGGCACCATGGCGAGTTTTTTGCCTGCAAAACCAGCTGAGACAAAAATACCCTTTTCTGCTGGCCTGGGTGGTACTTCAGCTGCTCCAGAGACAGCCCTTCCAGCGTCATCCCTGTCCTCCAAGAGGATAATTCACTGCATGCAGCTCCCTCTGTAATCATTTTCATGAGCTTATTTGTTCACCTCACATGTTTTCTCTTGGTTAAGACCCGGACAAATGCCTGCTGCATCGGTGAATAAACGACCATACTAGATAATTGTTGAAGTGTTGGGGAAGCAACATGGCTGTGTGTCTCAACAATGGTGATACAAAGAGCAGCTGTGCAAAATGACTAAGGCCTTTTTTTATGTTTCCTCCACCAGACACCTCAAACTTTACATCAGTACATTAACATGATTTTTGGAACACTGCGATCTGCGGCTGTGCCAGCTGTGCACAGCTTTGTGTTGATGATTAATCTGATAACTAATGTATGTATAAAGACCAGAAAAGCAAAAGAAAGCAAATACCATAGAGTTACTGGAAAATCTTTAACAAAGAACCATCATATTTGGCCTCTCCTACTTTCTTTTGAAGCAGCCTTCCTCTGTGCTACGGTGCACATTGAAAATCAATGGCCACTCCTGCATGGACAACGGTGAGGCTTGTGCAAATATGTACACAGTAATTGTTGTGCACACACACACACACTTGTGAGCTGGTGCACAGCTGATGCTTAGAATTTGGTTTGGATCATATGGATTCAAACCCCAGAGGCAGGTCATGACCCTCATTACTCTGGGGAATTTCCTCCCTGATCTCACGTTTGCCTTAAATCAGTTTCTTGCTGTACATTGTAGCTTATAATACAGAAGCTTAGTAACTCTTGTTGATACTGACCTTGTCCTAACTCTTTTAGAACCGTATGAAAGCAGACACTGTATTCACTATTAGAGGTGATGAGTACAAACAACAAATCCTGTAACAGAACTGAACAACCATTGTTAGTGACCATATCACCAGCTCCAGCACAACGTGTACTGTTGTCAGCTCAGCTGTGACTCACAGTTGATCACTCTGTTAGCTTGTTACATGTACATTACCTTGGTAAAAGTACATAAGTCAGTTGATGTGAGTTAAATAAATGTCTCCAGCCTAGCAACCTTGGTGCTAAGGCAATGATTACTGTATTAATCAGTAGACATATCATTCCATGCAAGAAAAAAACAAATTAAGATCACCAGTTTTCTAGTAATGGCATTGGAAAACCATGTCAGCATCTTCAGCGGCTTTCTGTTATACGGATTATAACCACTGCACTTTTTTAATAATACTGGCCAATCATGTTTATGATAAAAGGTCTTATACCTGTACAAGGCTTTTCTGTGCATTGCAGCACGCTCAAAGTGCTTTCACACTATTTGGCTATTCAACCATTCATACTCCCAAGCACTCACACATTCACACACTGGTGACATCACCAGGAGCAACTGGGGGCTCGGTGTCTTGCTCAACGACACTTCGACATGTGGACTGGAGAGGCCGGGAACTGCTAATCCTTCGGTTAGGAGACAACCCGCTTTACCCCCTGAGCCACAGCTGCCCCCGTATGTCAGCTTTACAGAGTTTTAGCATCTTTTAAAGGACAAGGCCAGTCAGTTTCTATATGAACTCACCATACAGAGACTGAAACCAACAATGATTTGCCTCTACTCACTGTTAATGTCCGTCAGTGTGTCAGTCCTGGATCAGCTTGTTCATCTATGCCATCCACCTCCGTGTTGCTCAGAAACAATTAAAGACATGAGTAAAACACACTGCTGCACTGGATGACATGTTTCACCATTAGCAAACACCAGACCTGAGCATGAGCAGCTAATATAATGTAAACAAAGCAGAGAGCTTGTGCAATATCTGCACATCCACAGCTTGACTCTGACTCGTACTAACTTCAGGAAATTATGGCTGCTCGGAGCCTTTGGGGCAACACAGTCGGGTCTGGGGATTGGTAATGAAAACCGTGTCACCCAATGTAGTGGTATGTTTCACTGGTGCCTTATTAATCATTTTTGTACAAGAGCAGAAGTCTGTGGCACAGCTAATCTTGGACTGACAGCTGCACACATCAGCTGTGAGTAGAGGCCACTCATTGATCATTGGTTTTTCATCTCTGTATGGAGATTGCTGAAAATACTATAAAAAAATGACTGACCTTACCTTTAACTTATGTTTTTAGTTTTGATGGCCTGCAACTTTACTGTTTTGATGCACTCTCACCACACTCAGGTTCATTTTCATCCTGGCACCAAACAGCAGATACAGTTAGCCTCAAGCTAGACAACATAGTGGAACACTTACTGTAGCTGATAAAGAACCAGCCATTTCCCCCCCATGAATACTGGGGTTGCACTCACTGGGTGACCAGAAACATGACTCCAAACAGAAACATAACTCAAACTGTTTATGTTTATCTGTGTCTGTTGGATGTGTAAGTAAGCATGATCTTTGCTAACATGTTCACTCTATAAACTTTAAAACATGATAATATGGCAACAATCTCATGCACCATTTGGAATTACATAATATCCATCCACTATCTATATTGCAAGCTTACATGAACGGGCAACAGCCTGGATTTTATGCCCATTCAAGGAAAGCCTTAAACTATCACGCAATTCTTCATTTTTGTAGAAAAAAAAGTCTCGCGAGCCAGAATTTGTGAAACGTGTATAAACCGAGTTGCTTCTGCATAGAAATACTAGTGCATACGTACACCTCAGCTTTAGGTCATGTCTAAGATGAGAATTCGCCATTGTGACATTGTAGATAAGTCAAAAAACAAGGAGACATTCCATGGGCTCTGCAACTACTCAGCTTTTGTTTTTTGTTTTTTTTACAGGGCCATGTGGGTCTAAGTTTATGTCTATGAGCTAGACTTCACAGCTTTGGTCCGTCAATGTTCAATAGCTCATTTACTAACTGTGTTTCTAAGAGGTTATGAAGTATTATCCAGAACACTCAGCCTCACTCATCTGTCCAAGTTTAATCACATTTAGGCCACTTGTGTTATAGACGTCGTGTCTGAGTTTAAAATGTTGAGTGTTAATTACATCACAGACACCCTTTATGTGTGTTCAAATAAAGGATAAATCATGTTGGGGACAGCAGTTTTTCTTTTTAAATCACACAGTCCAGCTCATAATACTGTGCTCAGCTAGCAGCATTTGCTCAGTTAACACTCATCAGCCGTCTACCTTCAGCGGAGGCATCACTTTCCCTCTGCTTACACCCATTACTGCCCCATCAAGTGGCCGTCCAGCTGCTGTCAGCCAGCTGTCATGATGTTTGGTCTTATAAATCAATCTGTCATGCATTGTTAATGTTTAAGGGACAATCTTGTGTATGCTGTCTGCAGCAGCTACAGCACAAGAAACCGAAAGATACGGCTCAACTAGAGGACCACTGGGTCACACATGCTCGATTTGATAACTGTTAAAGAAATGAAAAGGCCTCGGCTGAATGTGCTATGTGTTGAAGCAGCTGGACCAGTCATCAGACAGACAGGCACAGCTCTTTACTGGTGCAGGTACTGGTGCAGGTTTTCCAGGGTTAATCTCTGACACCGCTAAGGAATTTCATTAACACCTATTATTCTTTTATTCCACGGCAGAGTGATAAAAAAAAAACTGTATGAACATTGAAAATGCACCTAATATGAATCATGAATCCTCCCACAAATCTTCCAAATTAAATGACTAAACATGTTATTTTTCCATGATCTCAGCTTTACTGAGCTTTAAGGTGACTTTCAGCCAGTCCATAAATTAACGATTTTGTTAATTTAGCCCCCAAAACCCACTTCGCGCTTCCTGCTTAGGCACAAAAACAGCAGACAAAAATAGTTAGTAGCTAGCTGGTGAACACTGATTTAGCAGCTAAAGAGCCATGTAGTTCCTTCAGGATCTGTAGAGGCCAAAGACAGAGTTGCATTAGACTGAATAACAGACTTCCATTCATCAGGTGCTCAGAACCACAGCCCCAAACGAATTCTAATGTTGCTCTGTAACTGTGGGGTGTGCAAACTAATCAATTTAAGATGCGTTGATATGCTAATGTTGTGTTCGCTGCTTGTTTCTGCTGCTGTCGTGTGGCCATAAGGTCAGTTATTGTAAGGGTTAGTCATGCTTTAAAAAGCTTTTTAACTCATGTCGACCAGTGTTAATCCTGGCACCTGACTGTGATTTAGTCTTTTAATGGATAAAGTCAAACTTTAATCACTTGCTTTCTCTCTGATTTAGTGCAGCATTAGTCAGACGTGTTTCTTTTGTCAGTGTCCTGCATTTTTAATATTTATATCTTCTAAACATTTCAAGGCTACAGCTGTCACCATCTTTGTTATGTAACCAGGTGTTGTTCTCGTCTGCTGCAAGGCTAATGGAAAAGGTATTCATGCATTCACACACAGTAGCTGTTCCAGCCACATCCACAGAACTTAATGTTGTTACTTTACCTTTTCATAGTGTAAATGTTTGTTGGCCTATTCGTCCACCCTGACCTCCCCTCTCTGCACACGCATATGTTACTTTGTTCCCCTCCTCGCTCATGCTGAGTTTGATGAACGTGCATCATGACACTTTGATGAAGCGCCAGCGCTGTGGGGCCAGTAGAGGGGAAGGGTACCCTGTGCCTCATGTCAGCCTGTGTGTGGGCAAATTGTGCTATTCTGACCAGTGTCTGCCACGTTGTCACTGAGGATTTCAAATACTTCAGATGTGATCATACACAAAGATCCTGGTCATGAATGTATTGCAAAATATCTTTGGATACATCTTCTGTAAAAATGTACAACCTGTTCTGTTGTGCTGAGCATGAATTCTGTTCACGTTTCTCTCTGCGGTTCACTTGGATCCCCTGCATCCCTTCACCTTTTCCTACATTGCAGTTATAATTTTCTCCCCCTCCAGCAGCAGTAGCTCTGGGAGGCTGAGTTAAACAAATCCAGCCAGCCTTATCTGTTTTCTACTGGCTCCTGCCATGGCTGGACCCCAGTGGCCCTCCCTGCCACGCAGTCTACTGTATGTGTCTGCTTGCAGATGAGTGTGTGGATGAGTACATGTGACTGAGTGCATGCATGCATGCAAGTGTGTGTGTGTGTAGTGGGCAATGGTGACATGATTGTGTGGGATCAGAATAGCCACAGGGGTCATTTGTTTTCCTTTGTGTGTGGATTCAGGGATTCTGGCATTTTGTCTTCTTTCCTCTCTCCTGTGGACATTGTTGTATGTTATAACTGCACTTTGTTGGTCCTATCACAGTGGCACAGGTCTTTGTCTTTCTGGTGATGATGTTGTTTTTCTTGGTAGGATGATCTCAAAATCTTGGAAGTGTCCTGAATTTTTATGAGATAAAATATGAATCAAGGACAAGCCAACAAGTTTTAAACATTGTGCAGGAGTATTTCAGAGTAATGCATAATGCATTAGCAAAACAATGTTGTTCATCTTACCCAGAATACACTTTCTAGGATCACAATTTTGAACGCTCGCCCACTGCACCATTTCATACATGTGTGCAGCACTCTGAATGCAATTAATCTCTATTTATTTATCACTGTTGTGCAGCCGGCTGATTTCGAGGCGCTCCTGCAGTTGGAACCCAGTCACAGGAGCAGCCTCTGCAGACCACAGGCTGTCGAGGAACTGATGCTAATCTAGACAGAGGGAGGACTGGGCAGTTGTATTTTCTGTCCCCACCCCTCCTTCTCTCCTCCCTCTCTCTCTCTGTTGAAGATTGTAGTGATTGTGCTGCAATATGTCGCATGACCATGGTCAGAACTGCGGACTGAGGTGCAGTTTGGTCTGTGCTTATTAAATCAGTTGTGTGTGTGCCTTGTGAAGCAGTGCGTGGATGTGCATGTGCTCATCACAGCAGCTTACCGCAGGCTCTCTTGACATAGAACAAAGCAAAAGATTGCATGTGTTACTCATCAAAAGAGACTCCCCCTCTGATCCCACATGACGCATTTTCCTAATCTAATTTATACAGAAATAGAATAACTCTTGTGCTGTTATAAACATGGGACCTGGACATCGATTCAGAGACAGGCTTTGATATTAATGAGGATACCCTCATCACTATTCATGTTCCTAAACTTATGCATGTTTCTTTCTTGTGCTGCATCGCCTGTGTTTGTAAAGAGCAAACACATATTCCCCTACCAGGTTACTGGTCTTTTGCTCTTCTCTGTCACTGTGTTTAGTCTTAACAGCGCTTTCCGCAACAGAAGTTGAAGTGGCTTGCGGGTGTTTCATCAGTACAAGACTGAAAGAGAAGCTACTGAGCTTGTTGGACTGTTCGCTGGGCTGAGTGAGGGATCTGCCCCTAGACATGTGCACTACACTATCCTGCTGACTTGCTTGCTTGCTCACACTGCCATAGAAACAGTGTTCCCGAGTGCAGTGGAGGCTCATTCTGTTCAGGAGCAGGCAAGGGAGAGGATCAGGAGGAGAGAGTGAGGGGGGAATAAAGAGACACAGAGGGAAAAAAGAGGAACAGGGAGGGAGAAGTGAGAGAGAGAAGGAGAGAAGGAGAGAGTGAGTTATCAAGAGAGGAAAAGTGAGAGACTGTCACTGGTGAGTACATAGCTGTCACAGCAGATTGAATCAGTGGTTCAGATCTGATGCTTTGAGACTCTTTTTTCCTTTGTTTGCTTTTGACGATTGATTTCTCTGGCTTGATTTCAATGCAGCTGAGGTGCTGTGAAACAGGTTGCAGGTTGTTAGTTTGTTGGGCGATGTGAGAGGGTGGGACACACGGTGCTTTGCTCTCAGATGCAGAGCAGCAGCGGGATTTTATTTGTTAACCAGTAACACTGCTGTAACTTCTCAGTTTGTAATCGCTTTCCTAACAGTGTGTGTTTACTCTTGAATAATACATTTCGGTATAGCACTACTTTTCATTTTTTGGCAGTCTTTCTGACTATATCACACTCTTCTTTATCATTTATGAAGCACCGTGTTAATATTTGATTAGAGTGGCTGTCTGCAGCTGCACTTTCCATCTTTGTCTTACACACCTCTGCCCATTATATTGTTGTCTGAACCCTGGTGGCCAGATATCAACTTGTCCTCGCAGCTTTTATCAGTTATTGAACAACTGAACCTAGGCTGTCTAAGGTCCACCTGTACAGCAGAGGTGAGGGGACTTCCTCAGCTGCATACTCCAGCAAAAAAATGTTAAGTTAAGTCCGGTCACTGCTTTGTGTGCATGTGTGTGTTTTCTATTTGTGCCTCTGTCTGCTTATGTCTGCACACGCCTATGTTACTTTGTTCCGCTCCTTGCTCATGCTGAGTTTGATGAACGTGCATCATGACACTTTGATGAAGTGCCAGTGCTGTGGGGCCAGTAGAGGGGAAGGGTACCCTGTGCCTCATGTCAGCCTGTGTGTGGGCAAATTGTGCTATTCTGACCAGTGTCTGCCACGTTGTCACTGAGGATTTCAAATACTTCAGATGTGATCATACACAAAGATCCTGGTCATGAATGTATTGCAAAATATCTTTGGATACATCTTCTGTAAAAATGTACAACCTGTTCTGTTGTGCTGAGCATGAATTCTGTTCACGTTTCTCTCTGCGGTTCACTTGGATCCCCTGCATCCCTTCACCTTTTCCTACATTGCAGTTATAATTTTCTCCCCCTCCAGCAGCAGTAGCTCTGGGAGGCTGAGTTAAACAAATCCAGCCAGTCTTATCTGTTTTCTACTGGCTCCTGCCATGGCTGGGCCCCAGTGGCCCTCCCTGCCACGCCGTCTACCGTATGTGTCTGCTTGCAGATGAGTGTGTGGATGAGTACATGTGACTGAGTGCATGCATGCATGCAAGTGTGTGTGTGTGTAGTGGGCAATGGTGACATGATTGTGTGGGATCAGAATAGCCACAGGGGTCATTTGTTTTCCTTTGTGTGTGGATTCAGGGATTCTGGCATTTTGTCTTCTTTCCTCTCTCCTGTGGACATTTTTTTGGTTCTTGGTAAAATGTCACTCACTAAGACTAGACGGTAAAATGTCCCTGTTGTTCACCTTAGTGCGTGAACAACAGTGCGCAGCAGTGTGATAAACCTGGTAAAGCAGACAGCTGGGAATGCACGGCTGCAGGGTGGGTGAGATAATGCAGAGATTTCTGACGGGCTCTTCCAGGCGCAATTTGTTTCAATGCAGTGTACAATTGGACTGACTTTTGACAGCTCTGTGGCCTGGATCGGTACTCCGGCCATCCATGAGGGAAAATAATATTACTTCTGTAAACAAGAGGATATGCTAGAGTGGCAATGACTGCACGTGTTTAGTGGAAGCAGAGGGAGCCCATGTCAAATAAAGCCCCTGAGAGAAGAGGAGAATTTTCTGTTTATGAGAAAAAGCTCTGCAGGGCAAAGCTGTCACTGAAATGTAAATGGTTGATCAGTACACTGTAAAAAAAAAACTGCTGGGAAAACGCAAACAAGGAGTTCTGCCAACTTGAATCTTCTTGTTGACCTAATTATAGTCCTTTGAGCCAAACAATGAAATTGCTATTTCAGTGTCATGCATTTCTTCTGCCGGCAGCTGTGGGTCAGGGGTAGAGTGGTTGTCTCCCTACTGGAATGTTAGAGGCTCCAATCAGGTTCCTGTGGTCCACATGTCAACCAGTAGTACAGTAGCTGTCCTTGGGCACTGAACTCCAAGTTGCCCCCGATGGCCAACGCAGCGCCCTGCAGGGACAGCGTAGCCAAAGGTTGGAGCTGCAGACGGCTGCCTTGGTTCTGTACCGGAGGCATACTTGGCCAAATAAAGTGATTACCATCGTTTAACAAACACAGATGTTCTAGTTGAATAAAGACACAATTTCCTAAAGGAAAACCTTTAGCTCACTGAAGCAAGAATTGTGTATTTATCCAACAAGAATATCTGTGTTTGTTGAAAGTAGAAATGCATGGCACTGAAACAAGCATCTCATTGCTAGCCTCACAGCAATATAATTAGGGCAACAAGAAAATTCAAGTTGGCAGAACTTGTAAACCTTAATTAAGTCAACAAGAGAAGTCAAAAGTTGAGAAAACTCAGAAATCTTTTGCATCCTATTTCCATTTATATTTGATTACATCCATCCATATATGTGTATGTGTATACATATATATATATACATATATGTACAGGTCTTTATATTTAAGTACTCTATTTTTATTCTTATTTTGATCTTGTTTCCTAAGGCACATTTCTTTGTTTGTTTGCACATTACTTCTTTACTTTCTGTTCTCTCAGCCTCATATTTTGTTTACTTGCCCCTTGCTATTGCCTTACATAAGGACATGTACAGTACATACACGTTGAGAGCTGATGTACCAGAGTCAAATTCCTCGTGTGTCCAACACACCTGGCCAATAAAGCCAATTCTGATTGTGATTCTGATCCTGTTGCCTTGATATTTTCTCAGCAAATTTTTTACAGTGCAAGTAGAGACAGGTTCTGATGGCTGGATCCATTTTGATAAAATACCTGGATTGGTTAAGCCAATAAATCCCTTACTGAATCTTTCATTCCTCATCTCTCCTTAATCGGCTCTGCTGCCGGTTATTAACAAGACTGACTGAAATGGTCATGGCAGGCTGCCTTAGCTTAAATGTTTCAAAGTGGAAACACTTCACCAAAGTCAACAAAACACCTGCAAAATGAGATTTGCAGGAGGCTACTCATGACAAACAACAAGTCCCTTATCTACCGCCCAACATGTGAAAGTAAGAACTTCTGGTACTTTTGGTAAGAAGGACACGTGCTTCGTCTTTGCTTGCTGCTGTGTTTTCTGCGACCTGGACAACTGCCTAAATTGTTATGCTACTGACATGTTGTGTAGAAAAGGGGGTCAGAACAGAAGCAGCTGACCTATTTATGCAATACAATGACAGAGCTATAATGAAATCTTCAGTGACACTTTTTAAGCCATCAGTCCTTGTTGTATTTAGATGTTTTGTTGTATGCTAAGTTTTTTTTTGAAGATGTGAAGATTTTCTTGTTTATTTTATGTTGAATGTCGTGTTTGAAAAAGTGTTTTCATTTTAACATCCTTTGTATTTAGTTTTATGTCTGTCATCCATATATAAATCATACATGTTCGACAGCAGTTTCACCTTAAGTGCATCTCATACAAAGAAATGATGATTAATGTTGTTATTTGGTGAATAATGCAGTAGAATTAATGTGAATACCAGTGTGCTGTCCTAATCGCAGGTGTCAGTAAGTTGCAAATTACTTGTTACGCTGTTCACTTCAATATATTTTTGAGGTAAAACTATCCAAATTCTTCATAATAAAGCAACAATTGGAGATAAGAATTCAAAAGTGAGTAGTGGGAATTTTATTGTTTTAACCTATCCCATCACACATAACCTATGACCCACAGGACCCATCCATCTTCTATACCACTTAGTCCCAAACGGGGGTTACTGGAGCCAGTCCCAGCCAGCTGCGGGAAAGAGGCGGGGTACACCCTGGACAGGTTGCCAGCCCATCGCAGGCCTAACACACAGACAAACCACCACTCACACACACACACCCCTACGGCCAGG
The DNA here is from genome assembly GCF_001952655.1 of Monopterus albus. NCBI lineage: Eukaryota > Metazoa > Chordata > Actinopteri > Synbranchiformes > Synbranchidae > Monopterus > Monopterus albus. The sequence goes on along the minus strand of NW_018128092.1, from coordinate 102,555 downwards.
TTAGAGACACCAGCCAACCTATGCTGCATGTCGTTGGACCCACGCAAGCACGGGGAGAACATGCAAACGCCATGCAGAAAGGCCCCGGGTTGGCTGGGGCTCAAACCCAGAATCTTCTCGCTGTGAGGTGACAGCGCTAACCACCACGCCACCGTCCCACAGAACCCATGATACAGTTATTCCACTACACTTTCTATCTAAATTTGTGACAAACTAAATAAGCATCATGAAATCCAAGGCAGTCGTGGGCGGTGGTTAGCTTGACGGCTTTTATTTCACTGTGTGCTCAAGCAGGGCTTCTTAGTTAAAGCAACTCTACCTCATTTCTTTTCAGTAGCTCGAGGGTCTAGTGAGACTCAAAACAAACTGACACCCTAAGCTGCACCTAACCGCTCTGTCACTGTTTTTGTCCAATACACAAAAGAATATAAAATTTGTTTTTTTCAAACAATTAAACCCCAAATAACTTGCAATGTTTTACATGGAGGGGGGGGTACTTTTGTGGTGGAGCTGAACTGAAGGTATAAAGCGGCCCCAGAGAAAATGAGGCAAACAGTATCATTCTGTTATTACAGTACTTTTTTGCTTATATGTAAGATAGTTTTTGAGTCAGGTCATTTTAAATAATAATAAACTTTACACATATACAGTACAGCATAGAGAGTGTTTGAGTTGCATCCAAATTGCATGGTATAGCTAATACTTATTTTCAGTCTTAGCAATTTTCATCAGCTGGAATTTTAAATGGATGTGCTACATTACAGACAGAGGTTATGAGTGCCTGGTATTGCATGATGAAAGCTTTTGCTGTACTCCAAATCCTTCACTGCCCTGAAATACTGCAATGTTAATCATGACAAATAAAAATGACTAGCAGCTACGTGCCCTGTCCTGCATAGAGAGAGGGTGTGAATGATGTGTAAGGAAGGTGCTATAGCTTCTTACTGTCTCTGATTAGGCTTAGGAAATATATATGTGAGAAACATAATTGAAATGGTAATATGTTGCGGCACATTCCTAAGAGCCTGTTAATGTTTGATTGATGACCAGAGCCTGTGAGGGCAATGGATTTTTAATGTTTGTTTAAATGACAGAGTGAGGCAATAAATAGGCCGAAATGTATATGTATAATATTATTATGTTCTGGTATTATTGGCAGTATAACTACTTTATAAAAGGAACTTTCCAGATTACAGGGGTTTGTGAATTATTTCTTAGCCAGTCCTGGAGTCCCAGCTATTTGCTGGTTGTCCAGCATATAAACCCCCATAAAACAGTTTTTTTTAAATACATTTTTTTGTACTGGACAGAGCCAGGCTAGCTGTTTCCTTCTATATCCAGTTTTTTTTAATAAGCTAGGCTAACTAGCTGCTGGTTAGATTTAATTACATCTTTCCCAAGTTTGCTTTTCAAGGACTCATCAAATTATGTTCTATAGGTGCCTAATAGAGTAAAACTGCTAGCACATCAAATTTATTGGAGCAGGCAGAACCTTGACCTGACCTTTGGCCTTGGGGCCCTGAATGATGGCAGCAAACAGCAAGTCAGCATGAGGAAGTGATGCATCCATCACTGACTGTGTTCAAGGCCTGACATTTGAGCCCATGTGCTCAGAAGCCAGTCACCTCGTGATGCTGTCCTCACCCAAGCAAAGAGCAGATATGTGGTTTGACACAGCGTCTGTATTGTATTAGCTCAGGTTAAGCAGTGGATGGCTTGTAATGGCAGTTGCCTCTGAAGCCAGGTCCGCTCAGGTGTGCAATCACTGACCCACACTGATAAAGGTTTGCCACCCTCATATTGCTGTAAAAGTTCAGCCTGTATTATCTGATCGCATCATGTAGACCACCTGTTACCAGTCTAGTCCATCGGTCCATAGACCTGGACAATCGATAGATCCTCCTTGCTTGTATCGACGGAACAAGCCTCTCCAATCTCACTACGCCAAGCCCCCCATCTCGGTTTCATGAGTAGAAAAGCCCGTTGGTTGTTGATGGCGGAAGATGCAGCCACTCCTTTACTGCCTTCCTCACCCTTCCGTCGAGCTTGGCCAGCATTAGGACCGGCATATGTGTCACTTACTTCCCTGATTCTGTTGTAAAAAACACCTCACTCATGCTTCAGACCTGAGTGAACAGTTCAAGCCTGTCAGACTTCACGTCTGTAAAATAGCATAAAGTAATAGTATCTTATCTATAGTTTCCAGAGTGACACTTATCTATGCAATCTATTCTTGCACAATTATCCAAGAAGATGAGAAATACTACAAGTTGACTCGAAGCTAAAAATTATAACTATAATGCATGTATAAGAGCCAGGTTAATATTGATACATGGTGGCGATGGTATGGCCATCCCATCCGAAGCCGGTTCCGCACTCCTCCAAGGCCTGGATCAGGGGGTCCATAGCCAGGTTGAATAGCAACGGGGACATTGGGTCACCCTGCTTCACTCCAACCTTCATGTCGATAGGCGGGGTAGTGGATCCGCTTGTACCGACCCTCGTGACGCAGTCCACATATGAGTTCCGTATCAACTCAATCATAAGGTTGTCCACACGTCTTCTTTCCAGAGCACACAGGATATGCTAGTGGGAGATAGAGTCAAAGGCCTTGGCAAAGTCAACAAACACCACCGCTAGTGGGGCTCCGCTTCTCCTCGCATACCCCATGATCCCCTGTAGGATCATCAGATTGTCCGCACAACCTCCCGAGGATAACAGAAAACCCCTCTGCCTAGGATTCAGGGGACAGGCTCCTCGTTATAATCCTAGAAAACAGATGCAAAATCAGGGACCCGATAGTCACAGGACTCCACCCACTGTGGAGCTGGTTTATAATACCTTTCCTCCAGACCATATATATATAAAACAAATCATATAATTTCAGATTGAATATAATACTTATAGTACTGTGAACAATAGAAATTAGTCTGTGACACATGACTGCAAAGGATGACATGCAGTAGCATGGGTCTGGTGGCTGGGCCGGCACGTTACCTATCTGACCTGAGCTGCTGAGGAGATCAAGAGATAAAAAACCACCCACATCTGTGATTTGTTAATCCACTTGAAGAGGTTTTCAGTGTTTTTACTGAAGAACGTAATTGCATTTTGTATGTATAAACAAATTTAGAATTTGATGCACACACTCAAAAAGGTTTGGACAGAGGCCAGTTTACCACTGTGTTACATCACCTTTCCTTTTACTTACAGTTTGTTATTGTTTGGGAACTGAGGATACTAATCATTGCAGTTTTGCCAGCGGAATATTGGCACATTCTTACTGGATACAAGACTTCAGCTGCTCAACAGTCTGTGGTCGCCGTTTGTCTGATTCTCCTCTTTATGATGTGCCATACATGAGGAGACAGACCTGGACTCCAGGCAGGCCAGTCAAGCACATGCACTGTCTATGAAGTCACGCTGTTGTACCACGTGCAGGATGAGGCCTGGCATTGTCCTGCTGA